>NC_091310.1:43142132-43167132 GCF_038502225.1 Cherax quadricarinatus | reverse complement strand
AACAATTATTACAATATTGCAGTAGTCTGCGTAACAGTAAATCTTCTATTTTATGTGTGAATAAAAACTCAAAATAGAAAGCAAGAGGATTATAACAGGGGCCTGGAGACATGAGACATGTTATTTTAGTGCCAGGAATGTCTGCATTGCTCATTCTGGACCCTATTTTGAACCTGACATTTTTTAATTTGCATGAAATTGGCCAAATTGCCAATTTCTGATCACTTTATTGGGTAGTTAAAATTTGTAAATGGGTGGTTTCTTGTACTCAATTGATAGAACAAATGGAGTTCCAAAGAAATAGCTATGAGTTTGGTGGACTGGAACAAGGGAATTGACCAAAAATAGGGCTCAAAGTAAGCAAAATCGCTGATGTGTAAATGTCACCAAGGTCGCTAAATTCACGAGAGCGTAATTCCGTAAGTTTTCCATCAAATTTCATTCTTTTGGTGTCATTACCATCGGGAAAAGATTCTCTATCATTTCATATTCTTTTTTTTTTTTTCAAATATTTTGCAACACCAAGAGACACCTCAGGATTTGGGGTTGCAACAGTCAAAGGGTTAAATATTTCTCAATGCTTTAAAATAAATTTTTATAAGGATGAGCTATATTGTCAAGTAGAGGGGTAATGGAATGAATGGATATTGCAAGAAACCCAAAATATTTCTATTCCTACGCAAAATCCAAGCTAAGAACTACCTGCAGAATTGGACAACTACTGAGAGAAGACTCGTATACTGGCAATGAACAGGAAATGAGTGAAATCCTAAAAGAACAGTATGAGTCAGTGTTCAGCAACCCACTAAATGACAGCAAGGTAGAAAATGCAGAAATATTTTTCACTCCAGAAGAATGCCGTGCAGACCAACTAACTGACATTAGTACAAATCCCATAGATTTCAAAAAAGATATGGAAAACATGCCCACTCACTCAGCACCTGGACCAGATTCATGGAATGCTCTATTTATAAAGAAGTGCAAAGTACCACTAGCATGAGCCCTAAGTATTCTTTGGAGAAAGAGCTTAGATCCAGGTGAAATACCGGAGGCCTTAAAGAGTGCAGACATAACTCCTTTGCACAAGGGAGGTAGTAGAGCACTAGTTAAAAATTACAGACCAAAAGCCCTAACCTCTCACATCATAAAAATCTTCGAAAGAGTGATGAGACGGCAGGTTACAAATTTCATGGACCATCACAACCAACATAACCCGAACCAGCATGGTTTTAGAGCAGGACGATCATGTCTGTCACAGCTGCTGAACCATTATGACAGAATTACGGAGGTACTGGAAGATTTACATAGATTTTGCAAAGGCGTTTGACAAATGTAATCATGGAGTGATAGCGCACAAAATGAAGGCCATGGGCATTACGGGGAAGGTAGGCAGATGGATTTTCGGTTTCCTAACACACAGAACACAAAAAGTAGTAGTGAACAGGGCAAGATCCAGCATCAGCGAGGTCAAAAGCTCAGTGCCCCAAGGCATTGTCCTGGCACCTCTGCTGTTCCTCATAGCAGACAGACAAAAACACCCGGCACACTTTTGTATCATCATTTGCAGATGACACTAAAATAAGCATGAAAGTCAGTATGGTAGAGGACACTGAAAAAGTACAGGAAGACATAAACAGGGTTTTCCAGTGGGCAGTGGAAAACAACATGATGTTCAATGGTGATAAGTTCCAGCTGCTTAGGTATGGAAAGAATGAAGAACTCAAAAGGACCACTATATACAAAACTCAAGAGGGTCACCAAATAGAACGTAAGGAACACGTAAAAGACCTAGGAATAATTATGTCAGCACGTCTTTCTTTTAACCCTTTGAGGGTCGACAGGCCCTCTCCGAGACTTGTTCTCAGGGTCGGCCAAATTTAAAAAAAAAAAATAAATAATTTTTTCTTATGAAAAGATAGAGAATCTTTTCCCGGTCATAATGACACCAAAAGTATGAAATTTGATGGAAAACTTACGGAATTATGCTCTCGCGAAGTTAGTGGTCACGGCAATGTTTACGCATCGGCGATTTTGCCCACTTTGAGCCCTATTTTCAGCCAATTAGACTGTACTAGTCGACAAAAATTATGAATATTTCGCTAGAACTCCATTTTTTCTATTGAATGAGTGCAAGAAACCACCCATTTACCGATTTCAACTATTCAATACAGTGGTCAGAATTTAGCAATTTTGCCAATTTCACACAAATTTCAAAAGATGCCAATTTCTGAATAGGGTCCAGAATAAACAAGAAAGACATTCCTGGCACTAAAATAACATTTCCTCTGTTCATTAGTCATGTTTCCATGCCCCTCTTACATTCTTTTGCTTTCCACTTTGAATTTTTATTCTCTCAAAAAAATACAGTGGACCCCCGCTTAACGATCACCTCCCAATGCGACCAATTATGTAAGTGTATTTATGTAAGTGCGTTTGTACGTGTATGTTTGGGGGTCTGAAATGGACTAATCTACTTCACAATATAACTTATGGGAACAAATTCGGTCAGTATTGGCACCTGAACATACTTCTGGAATGAAAAAATATCGTTAACCGGGGGTCCACTGTAGAAGATTTACTGCTATGCAGACTACTGCGTTAGTGTAGAAATGGTATAAATAATATCAGCACATTTGTGAAAGAATATTAGACTCGCCAGTTGACGTGTATTGGACGCATAGCATGATTCGTTTACTTTTGAACTTAGGTAAAAATCGAACATTTTTGCTACTTTGAGCTCAATTTCAAGGTATGTACTTTTCTTTGTAAAACCAGTCAAAATCATATCAATTTCTGTAATATGTCTTCCATTCTATAAAATGAGACCAGGAAAACTAGAATACAACAATAAATACCATACAAAGATACAGTGCAAAGTCACTGTTTTAATCCATAAACATGGTCAAAGTTTTTTTTTTTTCTCATTAAGCACTGTGTGCTGCAGGATTTTTTTATACCGCGCACACTGACCACATAGACCCATTCTTTCATAAGTAAGCCTACCAGCTTTCTCTCACTAGATTTGAGGGCGCTTGAATTTAGGCGTACTAGTACTGTACGTCAAAAACCCTGGTGCGTAAGCCGCAATAGTACGGCCGAAACCCTGAAAGGGTTAACTTAATAGAGTGCAATTTGTTATGGTGCATCCCCAACCACCACTGTTGCCAATGGCTGTGAAAATGGGCCGAGATGACTGGAAAATAATCCCTAAACGGAATGCCTCTATAGGAAACCAGAAGATCATGCACTGCTGACCGCGCAGCAGCATCCACTTGTTCATTGTCCTGTGCAGCGTGTCCAGGGACCCAACAGAAAATGACGTCTTTGTTTTTGCTAGCCATACGACACAACCATAGGTGAATACGAAGGACTAATGAATGAGGGGAATCAAATTGTTCATGGTTATATTCTTGGTTTCTTTGTTTCACTTGATACAATGGAAGATATATTACAAAAAACAGAGATGATTTTGATTGGTTTTAAGACAAGTACATAGCTTGAAACTGAGCTCAAAGTAGCGGAAATGTTTGATTTTTGCCAATATTTCAGGGTACACAAATGAAGTCACTTGTCCAATACACATTTAGGAATGCACTGACATTATGCAGCAGTCTGCATAACAGTAAATCTTCTATTTTTTGTGTGATTAAAAATTAAAAATAAAAAGTAAGCATAATACAAGAGGGTCCTGGAGGTGTGACTAATGAACAGAGAAAAATGTCTGCACTGTTTGTTCTGGACCCTATTTTGAAAATTGGCATTTCTTGAATTTTGTGTGAAATTGGCAAAATTACCAATTTCTGATCACTTTATTGGGCAGTTGAAATAGGTAAATGGGCAGTGTTTTGTACTCAATCAAGAGAAGGAATACTAGCAAAATAGCTACGAGTTTGGGTGACTGAAACAATGGAATTAGCCAAGAATAGGATGCAAAGTTTGCAAAATCGCCAATGCGTAAATAATGCAGAGACCGCTAACTTTGCAAGAGCGTATATCTGTAAGTTTTCCATCAAATTTTGTACTTTTGGTTTCATTACCTTCAGAAAAAGATTCTCTATCATTCCACAATTCTTTTTTTAAATTCTTCAACCCTCAAAGTGTATCATGATTTTATAAAAAGAAAAAAAAAATCACCTTTTCTTGGATAGCTTGCATTTATATTATGGTGGGTATTACTCTGGACACATTTAGTGAAAAATCATTTCTTAGCTGGTAAAATGTGGTATTTTTTATTTATGTATTTGCAACATCAACAAGCACTGACAACTAGCAAATATGTTCTTTTGGGGCCTGGAGCAACTGAAGATGCCTTACCATCAGCTGTATAAAATATTGAAGGATAGAGAGAGAGACCAAAGACACATTAAAGAATTTCTGACAACTCCAGTACAACCATCGACTTTAGTGGCAAAACCCCAACCATCCACCTCAGCAAACAATTCTCCACCTTCCACCTCAGCCCAGTAGGGTCACAGCATCCCAAGGAACCCAGTGAAAATAAGTAACTGACTTTTTTTTTTTTTGGGGGGGGGGGGGGGGGGGGGTTTATCCAAGGTATTTTAACTTTGTATAATAATTGCACTTATGTTTTTTTACCTGTGCCTAAATAAACTTGCTGATCTATCTCCACTCCGTTCAGAATCACTGCCATATACCAGCAACCATAATATAAAGAAATATTCCTCTAATATTTGCAGCCTTAAGCAATGCACTAAACATAATACATCACAACAATGAACTACAATTACATCATTTTTTTTTATTTTGGAGACCTAAAAAAAAGTTTGTTTGGTATTTTGGGAGGTCCAAGGAATGTAACCCTAATTTTCCCATTATTTCTTTAGTTTGTTTCACACAATATCATATTGCACACAATTTTCAGGAACGTAGCTGTGATAATTGACGGTCTACTGTATATAATTTAAGTTACTGAGTGTACTTCATTACTATCACAAGTACAATAAGAGAGGTTACAAATGACAAATTGGTCAATTACAAATAAATTACATTGAATTTACACTGGTTAAATGAACTGCATTTGACTAGGGTGGCAAAATCAAAGAATTAAAATTTAGACACTTAATGGATATATCATTTTTATGATATTTAGTAGGTGTTTTTCAACAAGATGTTGGCAAATGGGAAACTTCTGAACAGGTTAAATCGTACATATGGAATATCAATGAGATACTTGTTCCTTGTACTGTGTATGTGTGTTTTGCTGCAGCTCTCCACATAAATTTAAAGCTCTGGATTAATGTCTAAGTTGAAAGTCCTGTAGGAATAGCATCCACAGGAGAAAATGTGAATATTTTGAATGTGAAGTAAAATGAAACTTTTGAATAAGGAGATATGTGTTGTCTGGAACCTGAATGAGTTATTATTCTGAGAGATTATTTTTACTGAGTAACATCAGGCTTAGGATAGCTAGCTGTTGTTAATCCCCATGTACAAACACCATAGATGAGGTATGGATAGATTAGACAGTAGTACAAAGTGAGAGATGATGTTCAGAGGACATAGTGAATCTCTGAGACAATGTTCACCATTTTGGATTTTTTTTTTTTTTTATAAATGTTCTGGAGGTATGTGTATTGAATTTTAGTTTACTATTCAAGTATATTTTCAAGAATTTACCCTCATCCTGCCAATTGACTGGCATATTGTTTATATACCAGTCAACTGATTTGATCACAATGATTTGATCACAAACACTATTTAGAATGGTGTGTCAATACTGAGTGTGAGTTCATTAGTTGTGATCCAAGTCAATATATTAGCAGGTTCAACATTTACTGTGTTGTTGAGAACAGCCGGATCAGAAACTGAAATGACAAGTTGTGCCATCTACAAACAGAACTGATTAAAGTTCCTGTGAAGCATCTGGAGCATCACTGATGTAGATAAGAAATAGTAAAGGACCCAGAACACTACCTTGTAGAACCCCTATGATCATCAATCAGGTTGCTGAAGAGTCATTATTGGTCAAGATGTCCATCCCTCATTATTCCATAATGTTCTAATTTTAGCAGTAGAATGTTGTGGTCTACTGTATCAAAGGCTTTTCTGAGGTCAATAAAGAGGCCCACTGCATATCCATTATTTTCAAGCGAGTAGATTGAGCTGAGCATTTTCATTACTGCATCACTGGTACTTCATGCCAGCCTGAAGCCAAACTGACACAGGTTAATTAACAATAGTGTGTCTGAACTTCTTTGTATCTAAACTCTCTGAAAAAGATTTTAGACAGTAAAAACAAATTTGAAATTGGCCTGTACTGTAATCATTCTTGGGTTACCAGTTTTGCTCTGATCCACCAGGAGGCCTGGTCACAGACCAGGCCGCAGGGGCGTTGACCCCCGGAACTCTCTCCAGGTAAACTCCAGGTATTGGTGAACTCTTGTTAGTTTAACCCTTTCCCTCTCCATCACATAGAACTACATCATTGAGGCAGGGTCCCTCATGTAATTCTACATCACGAACTCAGCTCACTTAGATAAGTTGTGAGGGTAAATTTTAGCCTAGATATGAGAATGAGTCTGCACAGTGAATGTAGCATGAAGAAAGGAATGGCTGGAAGGCGAGGTATAAAAAGTTTTAAGTGCTAAAAGCATGAGAATCCACTAGGCTAGTGTGAACATTTTAGATTAGCTAGAGTTGAAACAAGTGGCTTTTAATGCTTGACATGTTGTTGGTGTGTAGAAGGGATTTAGGAAAGCCAGTTAGCCTGGCTTGAGTCCTGGAGGTGGGTTGGGTAGTGCCTTCACTCTGGAGGAGTGAAATGGGTTATCTGAATTGTCATATCAGCACACTTCTGATATGTAACAATTGAATGAATGGTGGTGAATTTTTTTTGTTCACTCTACTTTAGTGATGACACCCAATAAGGTAAAAATTATTTGGACACTATCATAGATCACAGCATAAACAAAATATCTTCCCATGTACAAGTTAATTAAGGTATTATGCAAGTAGTTTACAAGAGGCTGAAAATGTACACTGTAGTGACACAGTATGAAGTACTAATACATACAAAATTTGTAAAAAGCAATTTTTTTCGTGAGAAAAAAATATGATAGGTATTAAAGATTTGTGTAACTTCTTACATGATTAGTAATGTAATTTTAAGAACAAGCATGAAGTCAAATTATTTGTGGTAAAAAAATGGTAGGCTGATGCAGTCAAACAAAAGATGCTAGGATACTAAGAATACACTCATATCACCACACACCACTCTGAAAAATCTACCAGCAGCAGCAGCAGCAGCACTTCTACACCACATTAACATCAATTTAAACACCATCAGTCAGATTATGCAAACAAGAAGTACAGTACAATTTAATCAAAAGTGTATTGCTATATACAATGCAGTACGTATTGACATGTTACTAGTGGGAGGATTATTTTTAAACCATACCACAGGCGGGGTTAGAACCCACAATCAGAGAGTCTCAAAACTCCAGACCATCGCGCTGGCCACTGGGCTAAAGCGACCGTCTGGAGTTTTGAGACTCTCTGATTGTGGGTTCTAACCCCGCCCGTGGTATGGTTTGTTTGCAATCATGTCATTACAATTTCGTGGAAATTTTCTGAACCTTTCTCCAAGTTTACAAAACACCTGAGTTTCTAACAACTTTGGGTAATCGGAGCCCACCTGTAATACTGTACCTACACTATGAAATAGACAGATATCCACGCCTCTTTACAAATATAAATACCTTTCGCTTAAACCAATCTTTCTTTGCTTTTATGTATTGTATATCATGCACTTCCTTATGGCATTCCATTTCACTTTAATATAAGTTAGATTACCAAGACATTAAAACCAAATCTGTGAAGGATCTCTTCATAATCTTAGAAATGACTGTCACTGTTTACTAACTGAAAAACTAAATGATATGGAAAGCTGAAGGAGTGCCCCAGAGGGTATACTGAAGGAGTGTCCCAGAGGATATACTAAAGGAGTGCCCCAAAGGGTATACTGAAGGAATGCCCCAGGGTGTATACTGAAGGAATGCCCCAGGGGTATACTGAAGGGGTGCCCCAGAGGGTATACTGAAGGAGTGAACATTAAAATGGTATAAAATACCAACAGGTTGTTAGGTAAGACACATATGCAACAGTTAGGTATCTTTATTTTGAAACGGTTCGCCTGCACAGTAGGCTTCTTCAGTCTAGTACAGAAAAGTTGACAGAAGCAGAAGAGACTTGAAGACGATGTAATCAGTCCATCACCCTTGAAGTTTTGAGGTGGTCAGTCCCTCAGTCTGGAGAAGAGTATGGAACAATACTCTTCTCCAGACTGAGGGACTGACCACCTCAAAACTTCAAGGGTGATGAGCTGATTACATCGTCTTCAAGTCTCTTCTGCTTCTATCAACTTTTCTGTACTTGACTGAAGAAGCCTACTGTGTAGGCGAAACGTTTCGAAATAAAGATACGTAACTGTTGCATATGTGTCTTACCTAACATACTGAAGGAGTGCCCCAGAGGGTATTCTGAAGGGATGCAGTTAAAGTAAAAGGGGTAGAGAAACATTTAAAAATAAGAAACCAGATAAGAGAATGTGGAATTCAATGTTTTTATTTTTATCTCTCTGGAGTTGCAACATCTAGGTGAATTATGAAGAATGAAGTGTTGATGCAGTGAATGGAATATGAAAGGCACCATAAATGGGGGAGATAAGGACACTTCCCTTACTTCCCTTAGAGTGGAACTTCCTATGATGACCAAGGTCACTTCGTCTATTATCTTTCATTTAACCCTTAAACTGCATATTTTGAAAATTTATAGCTATGTGAGGAACTGTTTACTGTACCAAGCAGATTTTCAGTGTTACAAAGAAATGTACAAAATGAATTATACAAGAACAGATCATAGTGGGTGGTAAGGTCCCTACAGGTAACAGTTCAAGGGTTAAATGCGCATAAAATTTTAAAATATAAAATTATAAGGTGTGTCAGCCATGAGTCAGCTGAAGCACTAGGTGCTATGCAACAGATATTGCTAAAAAAAAAAGTTCTCAAATTTCTTTCTTGCAGTAAAGTATGCTTCAGTTTCTTAAGCTGTATTTCCGTCCATTCATATATACATGAGAATTCACTAGTACAGTATCATGTGTACTTATAACCTTTCTCCACCCCCACACACACCAAAAAAATACAAACTTGTCCTGAAATACTGACCAGTAACAGACTTAAGTTAATTCTTACAATAACAAAACCATTTTAAACTTTTACATTTACATGGTTAAAGAAGTACTTTTAATATACTGTAAGTTAATTCAACCAAGACAGACAAGATATTATTGTAGTGGGGGTGGGAGGTGGGTTAACATTTGCACTATAATGAAGCTTTGCAATTCCAGTCGAGGATAACATCAATCACATATCTTTCCTACTATACTGTACCTTTCTTCACATGCTGGAATTTTCAGTCATATGTCACTATCTTGATGCACAATGGTTGAATGGTGTTTAATTCCATGTATAAACACTTCAAATACAATCCGAGACAAACACAGTTTTATGGTTCAAGTGCATCATTAACACAGTATTTACTGTATTTATATTTTGAACTATGAAAAAATATGTAATTGCCTATTTGTAGTTACAGAAGTAGAGCTATGTTTGTGGTGTCCCATAAATTACTGTACTTTAAATTTATCATATATATTTATTTACATCTACAGTGGTTGTAGTAATGTAATATACACTACCTTGACTCCATACAAGTCTTCTACCATTACAATAGATAAAAACCAGTACTACTTGTCTTTCCCGTAGCTTTTTTTTATTTAAAATTGGGGTTAATTACTCTTGTCAACTGTTCCAAAGCATTTCAGTTTTCTCATCTTATATAAATTAGTAGTATATGATTATCAAAGTAAATTACTATCAAAGATTTAATTATTCTTTCTCTATCTCATTTTTAAATTCATGAGTCCATTCTGTTATGCAAATTAAATATTTGTACATTTTCTGTATTTCTTTAGGTGTAGACACTGTACTACAGCATACTAAAGTTGCACACAGTCAACTTGTATAAAATACTGTAAACAATTTGTTGAGCATTTCATCTTCACTATACTGGAAAGCCTTCCTCAAAATTGGCAGAAATACATAGATTTACTTACTATCATATGGCTTATGCAGTCATTTGGCAATAAGTTGGCCATAAGATGGGTATAGGGACCATAAAAACCATGAGGCTAACTTTGGCTACACTGTAGTCCCCCCGTATCCGCGAGGGATACTTTCCAAGACCTACTGTGGATACCTGAAACCGTGGATAGCAGCAAACCCTATATGTATACAAGTCGTTTTTCGTTTACATACATACTTATGATAAAGTTTAATTGGATACAGGGGTTCTACTGTACTCAGTTATTACAACCCACAAGATCATGCAGTCTACATGACATGAATTTCTACTTTCATCCATTTTCATTTCATAGTGTTCTTCAGCTTTTGAAGACTCGGTGCCTTTTTTTTCTTAGCACAAGATTTATGCATTGTCTGCAAACATGCTATTACTATAAAGCATCAGTATTCCAGATTGCTTGAGACCCAGCCATGTCTGTACTACTGATTAATCTGCACTAATGACCCTCACTTATGTACGTCATAGTATATGAAGCTACTGTACATCACAGTATACTATCCCATGTCAAAAGTCATAATGACTATGTAGCCAATAGCTTCATAACAAAATTGTAAGAATAACTGATAAGACAGAAAGGGATAGATTGTCTAACCCTTTCAGGGTCCAGAGGCCAAATTTCAAAGTGTGCACCAGGGCCCAAGAATTTTCAAAAAATAATTCTGTTATTTTTTCTTATGAAATGATGCAGAATCTTTTTCTGAAGGTAATAAAAAAAAAAGTAGAAAATTTGATGGAAAATTTATGAAATTATGCTCTGGCAAATTTTTATGTGTCAGCAATATTTACGCATCGGTGATTTTGCCAACTTTGACTCCCATTTTAGGACAATTACATTATTCCAGTTGACCAAATTCTTAGCTATTTCACTAGTATTACTTCTATTCTATCGATTGAGCACAAGAAATCGCCAAGTCAACTGTTTCAACTACAAAATAAAGGAATCGGAAATTGGTAATTTGGCCAATTTAATGCAAAGTTCAAAAAATTTCAATTTCAAAATAGTGTCCAGAATAAACAATGAGGGCATTCCTGGCACTAAACTAACATTTCCTCTGTTCACTAGTTACATTTTCAGGCTTTACAAATGAATTCCATTTTGATTTTTTATTCACATAATGAATTTTTATTCAAACCAAAAAATAGAAGATTTATTGTTATGCCATATTGTAATAATTGTATAAATAATATCACCACACTTGTGAACGTATATTAGACCCACCAGCTGGCGTGTATTAGACATGTGAGGTCATTTGTTTACTCTTGAACATCGGCAAAAATTTAACATTTCCGCTACTTTGAGCTCAGTTTCAAGCCATTTCCAGTACTAAAATCAATCAAAATCATCTCTATTTCTGTAATATATCTTCCATGCTATCAAATGAGACCAAAAAATTGCAAATACAACCATAAAAAAACAAATGAAAAAACACTGCGAAGTCACTGTTTTAATCGAAAATTATGGTCTCAGTTTTTTTTCTCTCATTATGCACTGTGTGCTGCAGGATTTGTTTTATGTTGTGCACACATACCACATAGATGTATTCTCTCATATCTAGGCCCAAATTTACCGCTCACAGCTTATCAGAGTGAACTGAGCTCATGGCGTAGATCTACGGTTTGGACCCTCAACGTAAAGCCATAGATCTACGGCATGGACCTTGAAAGGGTTAAATTTAGAAAGCCAGGGACAAGGAGATAAATTGAAGCTGAAGACAAATGATCCACAGGAAGCAAATTATACAAAACATATAAGTTATGGTATGTATGCGAGTATGTGTACATGTATGTATACGATACAAAATGCAAAACAACCACATGGGGATTGAATAATAGCTCTTGGCCTTTTGTGCTGCAATCAACACATCATCAGGAGCTTGCAATGTTGCAGAAAATGAGTAGGAAGTCAAAGTAGATTCATTCAGGGGAAAAGTTCTAGCTTGAATTCAAGCTAGAGGAATAACAGTGAATATAGTGTTAAGAAACGAAGTGTCTGATATTCAAAGAAGCAAGGACGAACTTACAGACTGTGTTCTTCTTAAGTTTAATGTAGATGCTAGTGAAGCTTTACACCTCTACTGACCCACAGTAAAAATTATTCTGAATCATCACTATCAATCTCAGCAGTTTACATCTCGTCCCATCACCAGGACAAGGTAAGTAAAATTACTGTAAATTACATACAGCACTATAAAATTACTAAACTGTACAGTACAGTACAGTACTGTTATGGAGCTATAGGACCCAACATGTATTTATGTATCTAAGTAGCGTTACTCACTTTGGAATACCTAATTTTATTGAACTGCTGGGAGCACAACTGCTTTAATTCTGTCATAAGAGCAGATCAGTCTTGTGGGGAAAAAGTCAAGCTGAGCAAAGCCTGTTTTTTAATACAAATAGGTTGTACTACACACACACACACACACACACACACACACACACACACACACACACACACACACACACACCGAGCATGTCTCCGGAAGCACACATCAACCAGATAACTGCTGCAGCATATGGGCGCCTGTCAAACCTGAAAACAGCATTCCGATACCTTAGTAAGGAATCGTTCAAGACACTGTACACCGTGTATGTCAGGCCCATACTGGAGTATGCGGCACCTGTTTGGAACCGACACTTGATAAAGCATGTCAAGAAACTAGAGAAAGTGCAAAGGTTTGTGACAAGGTTAGTTCCAGAGCTAAGAGGAATGTCCTATGAAGAAAGGTTAAGGGAAATCGGCCTGACGACACTGGAGGACAGGAGGGTCAGGGGAGACATGATAACGACATATAAAATACTACGCGGAATAGACAAGGTGGACAAAGACAGGATGTTCCAGGGAGGGGACACAAAAACTAGAGGTCACAATTGGAAGCTGAAGACACAGATGAGTCAGAGAGATATTAGGAAGTATTTCTTCAGTCATAGAGTTGTCAGGCAGTGGAACAGCCTAGAAAGTGACGTAGTGGAGGCAGGAACGATACATAGTTTTAAGACGAGGTTTGATAAAGCTCATGGAGCAGGGAGAGAGGGCCCAGTAGCAACCGGTGAAGAGGCGGGGCCAGAAGCTAAGACTCGACCCCTGCAACCACAAATAGGTGAGTACACACAATTAAAATAAGTAGTTTATAATTTTGTATTTCTTTTTGTTATTGTTAGATAGATGGGAGGAGGCTAACTGTGTGTGTGTGTGTCTGTGTCTGTCTGTATCTCTGTCTGTGTCTCTGTGTGTGTGTGTGTGTGTGTGTGTGTGTGTGTGTGTGTGTGTGTGTGCGTGTGTGTGTGTGTGTGTGTGTGTCTGTCTGTCTCTCTGTCTGTCTCTCTGTCTGTCTGTCTCTCTGTCTGTCTCTCTGTCTGTCTGTCTCTCTGTCTGTCTGTCTGTCTCTCTCTCTCTGTCTGTCTGTCTGTCTCTCTGTCTGTCTGTCTGTCTGTCTGTCTGTCTCTCTGTCTGTCTGTCTCTCTGTCTGTCTGTCTGTCTGTCTGTCTGTCTGTCTGTCTCTCTGTCTGTCTGTCTGTCTGTCTGTCTGTCTGTCTGTCTGTCTGTCTGTCTGTCTGTCTCTCTGTCTCTCTCTCTCTCTCTGTCTCTCTGTCTCTGTCTCTGTCTCTCTCTCTCTCTCTCTCTCTCTCTCTCTCTCTCTGGTTGTGGCACCAAACTGGTAGGATCTCTTCCTTTTTCTTGTTTCTGGGCAAGATGTGAGTGCCCCAGAGGTAAGATATGTACTTGAACATGATGTAACCATTATACCCAGGGTGACTACAGTGTGTCGAAACACTGGGTTAAGGTCATAAGGAGGAAAGGAATACTTTTGTGTCAGATGGACCATGTGTCTGTACTGGCAGAGCAGCTAAGGGTGCGTATCCTTCGTTCTTTCTTTTTTTCAACACACTGGCCGTATCCCACCGAGGCAGGGTGGCCCAAAAGGAAAAACGAAAGCTTCTCCTTTTACATTTAGTAATATATATAGGAGAAGGGGTTACTAGCCCCTTGCTCCCGGCATTTTAGTCGCCTCTTACAACACGAATGGCTTACGGAGGAAGAATTCTGTTCCACTTCCCCATGGAGAGTGTATCCTTTGTATGAATGGGAAAATGCTTAACTTGTATATTCTGTATATACCTGTCTAGAATATATGCCTATTTTTGTAACAGTAGTTTAAATAATCCATTGAAAGGGTTGGTGAAAAGATTTGAGAGATTGAAGACAACGAATTATGAGTGTATTACCCTAAACTTTATAAGGTCTTATTTAAGATACCCCACACTAGAACATGTAGCGAGAACTGTACCATCGAAGTAAAAAGGGAAAACAACATAACAACCACAGACTTACAATGCTAGTATTCATAGTGTTTTCTGAAGCAGTGAACTTGATCCGCTGGTTCAGAGGAAAACCAGACTAATTTCATAATTTGGAAGTTTAGGATAATAGGCAATGTCATATAACCCTCCTCAATTAGTTCATCAATTAGTGAAAGAACTATACTTTTCAAATCACTTGTGCCCTCACAACTTAAATGTTTTTCTATGCTCACAACACCATTCAAGGCAGAGATATAGCAAGAGCTGAAAAATGTACACAACTCATATACTGCCTACAAAGAATCAATAAAACATCTAAATACATATTTGAAATGCCTCAAAACACTTGGATTGTTCTTGAAACCCTGATTTAATGAAATAATAGAGGGGTGAGACAGATGGGTGGTATTGATGATTGTAGTGAATAGGGATGAGATTGCTTTGTCATGAACATAACAAATAATGCAGTAACAAGTGGACTTTGTTCATCACTTTCAGTGGCCATCACATAGAACTATGTCCTTGAGGTCAGGGTCCCTCACATTGTTCTACCTCACAAGCTCAGTTCACTCAGATAAACTTCTAGCGGTAAATTTTGGCCTAGATATGAGAGAATGGGTCTGTGTGTTGAGTGTGCACCTGGATTATACCTAGGGAGAATTCTGGGGATCAATGCCCCACCAGCCTGGTCCATGACCAGGCCACACCTGGTTGGTCAGGGCCTGACCAACCAGGTTGCTGCTGTGGCCACACATAATCCAATGTATGAACCACAGCTCAGCTGGTTGGGCACTGACTTCAGGTATCTGTCCAGTTCCTTCTTAAAAACAGATAGGGGTCTATTAGTAAACCTCTTTATGTATGATGGGAGGCTGCTGAACAGCTTTAGGCCCCTGACATTTGTTGTGTTTTCTCTCAGTGTACTCACAGCACCCATGCTTTGCATAGGGGGATGTTGCACCGTTTGCCAAGTCGTTTGTTTTCATAGGTCAAAGATTTATTTCCACATGATACAATGTTTGTACAGAGATGGGTGACATTTGGATGTGCATGCATTAAGCCCATGGTTATGCAGAATAAGTAACAGAGTGCAGATTTGGGACCAGTCCATCTAGGATTTCCCTGGTGTAAATTATGATGTACTTTTCTCAAATGCACTCTAAGGAGTATAAGTCTAGGGTCTTTCAAATGTGTCCAGAAATTGAGATGCTTTACAGAGCTTATATGTGCAGTGAGAGTTCTTTGTACATTCACTAGATCAGCAATTTTGCCTGTCTTGAAAGGGGCTGCTAGTGTACTGCAGTATTTCAGCTTAGATAAAACAATTTAAAAAATTAATCACATAGATTAAGAGTACATTTACCTAGTGGTAATAAAACAAACAAAATTTTCATCAGTATTTACTGAGATACAGAGGCATGAAGTTGAAGGTTGATAACCAACTGATGACAACATCAGTAACTGCCGCATGCTCCACATTATTCTACTTCATTATTTTGCACTTTTATCAAGTGCTTTCTATTTTTTTTACATTTTCTAGTAACACTTGTGGCCCATAAGACCCATATCATGTACAAAGTACATATTGCCACTTGGTGTATGCAATAGTACTTGCCCTAATAGTGTCATCAGAACATTGTTTACAAAACATGTTTATGCAACTACACAAGCACACAAAGGTACAAATACTTCACATTACAACTGTTCTAAAATTTATGTACATATATACAGGAACTGGGCATGTTCCTGCAACTGTTGCAGTCTGTGAAGTCCTTGAAACACAGTAGTGTTGTATACATCTCTACACATAAAATGTGTCTGCACCTTGGTTGTTGTCTTACTGAGTCCGTGCACGCACACATGCGTGCATGCACACACACACACACACACACACACACACACACACGCACACGCACGCACGCACGCATGTATGCACGCACGCATCTCTTCTGAGCCCATTTCTTCTTTTCTGTAGCAGGAAATGTTATTAGGAAGTGATCACCAAACTACAAATGAGAGAGTAGTCAGTGATCATCTCAGGACGATATTTCTGGCACCCTGAGCATCACTTCTGGTCATTTTATGTTCAAAACCAAACACTGCAACATTGGTTCCATATTTATCATTGGAGCTGTCACTGGGGAATAAAACTTGTTCAATTTGCCTGGGAGGGAAACCTCTGTGTTCATGCTGCATTGTGAACAAGGTGTACTAAATACGGAATTCCTACAATGTACTGCGGGGATCCCCAATTTTTTGTATGCTGTGCACACCGACCGAGTAGACCTGTTCTCATATATAGGCCTACCAGGCCCCTCTTGCCAAATCTGAAGCTGCTAGAATTTATGCGTAAATCCATGCAAGGGACCCTGGCATCAATAATGTAGATCTACAAGATGGCCACTGAAAGAGTTAAGGGGTTAAAACTGTACAGACTCATACCCATGTCAGCAGGTACTCTAATAGTTTACTCTCTCTATCAACGTTCTACAAGGAAGCTCAAAAGGATAAAGTTACTGTAGGTGAAGAAGCCTGTTGTCTTCAGAACACTAGCACTGAAGAAAAAGTTGTAAGCTCTGCTCTGCAGAATGCCCATATGAAAATGATGTGTGGTTTGGGCTCAGGGACATATAATGCAGAATATGACAATATTATCACCTTACATCAATTAGGTACTGCTCCTTCAAACTCATTTTCACCAAAGATCTTCACCTAAACATGTGTTATGTTAGTGTTCCTCGGGATTAACCTTCCCATGATTCAGTGTATACCATCTAGCACTGTAGCTGTACATCATGAACCCAGGGCAAAATTACATGTGGATAATTAAAAAAAAAAAATGGTGTTATTCTTTTTTTAGCATACAGTAGACCCCCGGTTTTCGTAATTAATCCGTTCCAGAAGGTTTGCCTAAATCTGAAATGGCTGAAAACCGAAGTAATATTTCCCATAAGAAATAATGTAAATCCAATTAATCCATCTCAGACACCCAAAAATATTAACAAATAATTATAGTGTTGAAGCTCTTCAGTGGTTAGTACAGTCATTACTTAGCCATATTACCACCATCGACATACCATGTTCACTGCAAACACCTGGGATTCACTGATTTCATGTAGTATTAACTCTCCCATTTTAAGAGGAAAGTGATTTTGACCCCGAGTTTAGTGGCTTTGAGGTGGATGTGGCCATAAGTGGTTGATGAAATATCAAAAAACTTCGATAATAACCCATGTGCAACATTTGTGCAACACCCTTTCAGAATGTCTTATAACGTATGCCCTAAGTAAAGAGAAACAATTCTGGCTGGCTGGCTGGCTGGCTGGCTGGCTGGCTGGCTGGCCAGCTGTGTGGCTGGCCAGCTGTGTGGCTGGCCGGCTTCTGGTAGCCTGGCTCTATCTCCGTTTGCCTGTCTGTATCTATGTCTACCTTTGTCTCTGTCTCTCTGTCTCTGCCTATCTCTTTCTGTCTGTGTCTGTCTATCTCTGTCTCACAGGTACACATAAATACAAGTACAGTGGTCCCTCGCTTTTCGTAGTTCTCGGCAATCATAGATTTCGGAAATCATAGGGGTATTTTCATATAAACATGGACTCGCTTTTCATAGGTTGACTCGCGAGTAGTAGTTCGTCCGGGATGCGTACCCACAACGTGAGCCGGGGCGGCAGCCAGTCTGGCATTGTTTACCAGTGAGCAAAGGTCCTCTCACGTGCTCCAGCGAAATATTTCATAATATTCCATTTATTTTAGTGCTTGCAAGTACTAAATAAGCTACCATGGCTCCAAAGAAAGCTCCTAGTGCCAAGCCTATGGTAAAGAAGGTGAGAAATACGATTGAATTTAAGAAAAACATCATTGAGCAATATGAAAGTGGTACAAGTGCGGCCGAACTGGCCAGGATGTATAAGAAACCCTACACAACCATATGTTCCATAGTGGCCAAGAAAAAGGAAATCAAGGACGCTGTTGTTGCAAAGGGGGTAACTATGCTGACTAAAATGAGATCACCAGTACTCAAAGAGGTTGAGAAGTTATTATTGGTGTGGATAAATGAGAAACAATTAGCAGGAGATACTCTTATGACTTCGATTATTTGTGAAAAGGCTAGGCAGTTGCACAACGATCTGGTAAAGAAATTGCCTGCAACGAGTATGTACTGATATTTGTGAATTTAAGGCCAGCAAAGGTTGGTTTGAGAGATTTAAGAACCGTACTGGCATACACAGTGTGGTAAGGCATGGTGAGGCTGCCAGTTCGGACCACAAAGCGGCTGAAAAATATGTGCATGAATTCCAGGAGTACATAGAGCCTGAAGGACTGAAACCTGAACAAGTGTTCAATTGTGACGAAACAGGCCTCTTTTGGAAGAAAATGCCAAAGAGGACCTTCATTACACAGGAGGAAAAGGCAATGCCAGGACACAAGCCTATGAAAGACAGGCTGACGCTAATGTTCTGTTCTAATGCTAGTGGGGATTTCAAAGTGAAGCCATTACTAGTGTACCATTCTGAAAATCCCAGAGTGTTCAGGAAAAACAATGTTATGAAGAGTAAATTGTGTGTGTTTTGGAAATCTAATAGTAAGGCATGGGCCATGAGGGAAATTTTCGTAGAGTGGTTCAATGAAGTGTTTGGCCCTAGTGTGAAGAATTACCTCCTGGAAAAGAAATTGGATCTCAAGTGCCTGCTAGTAATGGACAATGCACCTGCTCATCCTCCAAACTTGGATGACCTAATTTTCGAGGAGTTTGGGTTCATCACAGTAAAGTTCTTGCCCCCGAATACCACTCCTCTCCTCCAGCCCATGGACCAGCAGGTCATTGCAAACTTTAAAAAGCTCTACACCAAAGCAATGTTTCACAGGTGCTTGACTGTGTCCACAGACACTCACTTGACCCTAAGGGAATTTTGGAGAGAACACTTCAGCATCTTCCATTGCATAACCCTTATAGGTATGGCTTGGGAGGGAGTGACTACCAGGACTTTGAACTCTGCCTGGAGAAAATTGTGGCCAGATTGTGTCGACAAGAGGGATTTTGAAGGGTTTGGGACTGACCCTGATGAGCCTATGTCTGTTGTAAAATCAATTGTGGCACTGGGGAGTTCCATGGGGTTGGATGTGAGTTTGGAGGATGTGGAAGAATTGGTGGAAGACCACAACGAAGAGCTCACCACTGAGGAGCTGCAAGAGCTTCAGCAGGAACAGCAACAGATCGCAGCTCAGAATCTTGCTGCAGAGGAGGAGGAAGAGAGATGGAAGATTGTGCCTTCTTCAGAAATTAAAGAGATTTTTGCTATGTGGGGTAAGATGGAAAGCTTTATGGAGAAACATCACCCTGACAAGGTTGTTGCAAGCCATGTTGGCAACATGTACAGTGACAAAGTCTTGGCCCATTTTAGGGAAGTTTTAAAGAGACGCCAGAAACAGAGCTCTCTGGACAGTTATTTTGCGAGACAGGACTCCAGTGACTCTCAAGGTGGTCCTAGTGGCATTAAGAAACAGAGAAGAGAAGCAACCCCAGAAAAGCAATTGGTACCTGAGGTGTTGCTGGAAGGGGATTCCCCTTCCAAACTATAAACAATCCACTCTCTCCTCCAGTCTCCCATACACTAAGAAGAATCTCCAATAAAGGTAAGTGTTATGCTGTTAATTTTTCATTCATCATTTCCCATTGTATTGTTTATGTACTACATGTATATTTCATGTAAAAATTTTTTTTGTTTTAATACTTCTGGGTGTCAGGAACGGATTAATTGTATTTACATTATTTCTTATGGGGAAAATTGATTCGCAAATCGTAGATTTCGTTAATAGTAGCAGCTCCAGGAACGGATTAACTATGAAAAACGAGGGACCACTGTATAGTGTAAATTACCTAGGATAACCCCAAAAATCCAGACAAAGTGCTATACTCTGCTTGAAGATAAGAGTAAAGGTGATGACCCAGTCTTGTGGCTCTCTCTGAGACAGAGAGCTAGAAGAATAGACAGATAGACAGGGAGTTTGACAGACAGACATGTTTGCGTACCAGTGAAACAATGGAGCCCCGATGCTCATCAAATGTCACTTCTAATCTTTTCTCATCAAGTGTTATCACTGCGCCCTCGAGTATGCTCATCAAACGTCAGCTCTTATCAAATGTTATCTCATCTTATCACGTCACTGTCAGGGGTTGACTTTGTTTTTCATGCTTCAAAGGAACTTATTATGACCTATTACTATTATTATGCATTCTTCTCCTCCTCCTCCTCCTCCTCATTATTATTATTATTATTATTATATACTTCCACACATCCAAAACATTACTGGGATCTATAAATACTTTGTATATATTCCAAGACAATAGTAAATGACCAAGGCAGGTGTAAATGTCCACTTGTCAGTGTGTTTGTGACAATGTGAGTACAATTTCAGTACCCAATACTAGTGTCAGAACAAAAATTGGTTATAAAATGACAAGTACTACTATAAATTGTAATTATCAAACATAAAAATTATATAAAATATGAAAATAGCTATTGGAGGATAGATGGGCTAATGAGAGCATAGGCAATGGGGTCGAAGAGGTATGGGGTAGGTTTAAAAATGTAGTGTTGGAGTGTTCAGCAAAAGTTTGTGGTTACAGGAAAGTGGGTGCAGGAGGGAAGAGGAGTGATTGGTGGAATGATGATGTAAAGAGAGTAGTAAGGGAGAAAAAGTTAGCATATGAGAAGTTTTTACAAAGTAGAAGTGATGCAAGGAGGGAAGAGTATATGGAGAAAAAGAGAGAGGTTAAGAGAGTGGTGAAGCAATGTAAAAAGAGAGCAAATGAGAGAGTGGGTGAGATGTTATCAACAAATTTTGTTGAAAATAAGAAAAAGTTTTGGAGTGAGATTAACAAGTTAAGGAAGCCTAGAGAACAAATGGATTTGTCAGTTAAAAATAGGAGAGGAGAGTTATTAAATGGGGAGTTAGAGGTATTGGGAAGATGGAGGGAATATTTTGAGGAATTGTTAAATGTTGATGAAGATAGGGAAGCTGTGATTTCGTGTATAGGGCAAGGAGGAATAACATCTTCTAGGAGTGAGGAAGAGCCAGTTGTGAGTGTGGGGGAAGTTCGTGAGGCAGTAGGTAAAATGAAAGGGGGTAAGGCAGCCGGGATTGATGGGATAAAGATAGAAATGTTAAAAGCAGGTGGGGATATAGTTTTGGAGTGGTTAGTGCAATTATTTAATAAATGTATGGAAGAGGGTAAGGTACCTAAGGATTGGCAGAGAGCATGCATAGTTCCTTTGTATAAAGGCAAAGGGGACAAAAGAGAGTGCAAAAATTATAGGGGGATAAGTCTGTTGAGTATACCTGGTAAAGTGTATGGTAGAGTTATTATTGAAAGAATTAAGAGTAAGACGGAGAATAGGATAGCAGATGAACAAGGAGGGTTTAGGAAAGGTAGGGGGTGTGTGGACCAGGTGTTTACAGTGAAACATATAAGCGAACAGTATTTAGATAAGGCTAAAGAGGTCTTTGTGGCATTTATGGATTTGGAAAAGGCGTATGACAGGGTGGATAGGGGGGCAATGTGGCAGATGTTGCAGGTGTATGGTGTAGGAGGTAGGTTACTGAAAGCAGTGAAGAGTTTTTATGAGGATAGTGAGGCTCAAGTTAGAGTATGTAGGAAAGAGGGAAATTATTTCCCAGTAAAAGTAGACCTTAGACAAGGATGTGCGATGTCACCGTGGTTGTTTAATATATTTATAGATGGGGTTGTAAGAGAAATGCAAGGGCCTTGGCAAGAGGCGTGGAGTTAAAAGATAAAGAATCACACATAAAGTGGGAGTTGTCACAGTTGCTCTTTGCTGATGACACTGTGCTCTTGGGAGATTCTGAAGAGTAGTTGCAGAGATTGGTGGATGAATTTGGCAGGGTGTGCCAAAGAAGAAAATTAAAAGTGAATACAGGAAAGAGTAAGGTTATGTGGATAACAAAAAGATTAGGTGATGAAAGATTGGATATCATATTGGAGGGAGAGAGTATGGAGGAGGTGAATGTATTCAGATATTTGGGAGTGGACGTGTCAGCGGATGGGTCTATGAAAGATGAGGTGAATCATAGAAATGATGAGGGGAAAAGGGTGAGTGGTGCACTTAGGAGTCTGTGGAGACAAAGAACTTTGTCCTTGGAGGCAAAGAGGGGAATGTATGAGAGTATAGTTTTATCAATGCTCTTATATGGGTGTGAAGCATGGGTGATGAATGTTGCAGCGAGGAGAAGGCTGGAGGCAGTGGAGATGTCATGTCTGAGGGCATTGTGTGGTGTGAATATAATGCAAAGAATTCGTAGTTTGGAAGTTAGGAGGAGGTGCGGGATTACAAAACTGTTGTCCAGAGGGCTGAGGAAGGGTAGTTGAGGTGGTTCGGACATGTAGAGAGAATGGAGCGAAACACAGTGACTTCAAGAGTGTATCAGTCTGTAGTGGAAGGAAGGCGGGGTAGGGGTCGGCCTAGGAAAGGTTGGAGGGAGGGGGTAAAGGAGGTTTTGTGTGCGAGGGGCTTGGACTTCCAGCAGGCATGTGTGAGCGTGTTTGATAGGAGTGAATGGAGACAAATGGTTTTTAATACTTGACGTGCTGTTGGAGTGTGAGCAAAGTAACATTTATGAAGCGGTTCAGGGAAACCGGCAGGCCGGACTTGAGTCCTGGAGATGTGAAGTACAGTGCCTGCACTCTGAAGGAGGGGTGTTAATGTTGCAGTTTAAAAACTGTAGTGTAAAGCACCCTTCTGGCAAGACAGTGATGGAGTGAATGATGGTGAAAGTTTTTCTTTTTCAGGCCACCCTGCCTTGGTGGGAATCGGCCAGTGTGATAATAAAAAAAAATGAAAATAGAAAAAAGGTATATCAGCAACACTTCTGCAAGTGGCAGGACTGATGCTGTTGTCACATGAGCATCCAGTGCCAACTTCTCGGCCTCATATCTCTAAGTACTGACCCTAATTTTTTTTTTATGCTATAACGCTTAGAAAAACATGCTCTATTTTCATTAAAAAAAAAAAAAAGATTTTTTTATTTTTCAAAATATTCGGGGCACTACGGTAGTGAAAGTATATATACGTTTGAACCGTTTACTGGTTAACCCTTTGAGGGTTTCGGACGTACTAGTACGTCTTACGCGCAGGGGTTTTTGACGTACTAGTACGCACAAATTCTAGCGCCGTCAAATCTCGCGGGAAAAGGCTGGTAGGCCTACATGTGAGAGAATGGGTCTGTGTGGTCGGTGTGCACGGTAAAAAAAAATCTGGGACCCAGTGGTGCATTGTGGGAATGCCATCTTAGTAAACAATATCCACCATGCCTCGCGGTAAGAAGCTCCTCACTCCTTGGCGAATTGGGACACTTTTGTTCCCCAGTGACAGTTCTAATACAGATGGAAGTGCCAGTGAAGATGAGTTTCAAGGTTTTGGTGAGGTTTTGACCGAAACTAATGACCATAATATCGGTAATAGTGAGGAAAACCCAAACGACCCTCAGCCTTCCACCTCTGGTGCTGGGCCATCTTGTTCACGTTCAGTTGTACCAGAATCCAAGAGGAAACTTCTATTTTCCCAAATCCCAGACTCAGATGAGAGCATGGGTGATGATAGTGATAGTGAATATGAACTACATACAAGCTCTTCAAACTAGTTCCAGTAGTGATAGTGAAGTGCAATATTCCCCAGTGAAGCGTCAGTATATACAACGATATATGCGCTCTGGTAGTGTGCCATATGCTATTCCAAGGGGAAGGAGTGCATCTCGGAGTACATCCCGTGGCTGTACAACAGGAACAGACAGTGAAAATGACGATGATACTGTTGCAATTGGGATGGAAAATGTGCGTGGTGGTAGTGGTGCCAGCGGTGAGGCACCAGCAGTGGGCCATGTTGCCACCCACTCTGCCACTCACGCCGCTGCCTCAGCTGATCTACAACAAAGGCCACCATCCCCCACCCACCCACCACACCAGCCTCCACAACCACAACCACAACCTCCACAACCTCCACAACCACAAACTCCACAACCACAAGTCATTGTCCAGTACCTACCAGCAGACCGCACCTGGGATTGGCAGGAAGCTGTAAATTTTGTTCCAAATGCCCACCAGTTTGATGACAGCCAAAGTGGAATACGGCCATCTTGTACACTTGGGAACAATGCCACTGAACTGGAATGTTTCGAGTTATTCTTTGACGAACCACTGATGGAAAGTATTGTCATGGAAAGCAACATATACTACGAGTACACCATGGCAAACACATTACTTTCACCAAAATCACGTCTACACCAGTGGAAGGAGGCAACTGTGGCTGAGATGTATCATTTCTTTGCCACAATAATGCTTATGCCACATGTGTATAAGCACAAAGTGAAATCATACTGGTCAACAGACCGCCTGATTGCAACCCCAGGTTTCAGTGATATAATGCCAGTGAATCAATTTGTGCTAATGTTACGTATGCTTCACTTCTCAGACAAAACCAGGCCTGACAGAAACGACAGGTTATATAAGATTAGGAATCTG
>NC_091310.1:43125967-43142032 GCF_038502225.1 Cherax quadricarinatus | reverse complement strand
TCAAAAAGAGAGGAGAGGGGAGAGAGGAGAGGGGAGAGAAAAGAGGGGAAAATGAGAGATGGAATGGGGAGGAAGAGAGAGAATAGAGGAGATGGAATGGAAAGAGAGAATAGAGAGAAAGGAGAGGAGAGGGAAAGGGGAGAGAGGGAAAGGGGAGAGAGGGAAAGGGGGAGAAGGAAAGGGGGAGAAGGAAAGGGGAGAGAGGGAAAACAGAGAGGAAAAGGGGAGAGAGAGAAAGATAGGGGGGAGGGGGTAAAGAAGAGGAGAGGATAGAGAGAGAGGAAAATGGAGAGACGGCGAGGGAATGGAGAGGAGACACAAGGGAGTGAACAGATGAGAGAAAGGAGAGATGAGAGAAAAGAGGAGAGGAGAGATAAGAGAGGGGAGAGGGGAAAGAGAAAGAGAGAGGTTAGAGAAGGGAAAGAGGAGAGAAAGACAACTTGGGTGATAGAGATAAAGATAGCAAGATAAAATCAGCAAGACAATAGTAAGATAGGAGAGAGTAAGAGAGCAAGAAAGATAAAAAGAAAAAGACATGTGATGTAAGTGTTCATGTGAGTGATTTTTTAAAGAGAATACTAAAATCTCTCAAGTCTAACACCGAGCACATAAATTTACAATTAATAACAAATATAAGGTATCTTATTTCTAATAATATAAAACAAAACCAAAAACTGCTCTTGATATGCTCCAGGGAATAATTTCAAACAACAAAAACAAGGCTGCCATGAAAAATAAAATTCTAAAGTATTTCCACAAAAACGTTCCGGTTTGGTAATGAGTTGCATCGCGTCACTTGTTCCATTGGACTATGTTGTCTCTGCTGCTGCAACAAGTACTGTCCACACAAAACTGACAGAACTTGCCTGATATATGCCCATACAGTTTCAAGTACAGACACGTAGAAACTTACTCACAGCAGTGTAGGTATTAGCTGGTCACACTATGATCGTTATTACTAGTGGTCACTGACACACACACACACACACACACACACACACACACACACACACACACACACACACACACACACACACACACACACACACACACACACCATCTTCCAACTACATACAGTCGAACCCTTAAATTCACGAGTGTTTGGCTCCTGGACATCCCCATGAATCCAGACTCTTAAGATTATGGTGTGTACTACTAAATTCAGTTTGTATAACAAGTAATTTAAGATTTGGCATCAGTATTTTGGAGGTTATTTCTCTAAATTTGGCTTTAACTTCATTAATTTTGATGTTCATAAGAATGTCAATAAAGAAGAGATTTTGCCATTGAAAATCCAGTAGGTTTTCAATGAAGGAGCCAAGTGCCAACCCTAAACAAAATCAATACTGTACTTTAAAAAAATAAAATTAGAATAACTAACACTGTTAGTTGGAGACCATTTGGTAAAATGTCAGATAAACAAAAAAGCTAATATAATGGGCCACAAATTTTGGGGTTCGACTGTATCTGGCATTCCTACAGTCACCTAACATTTGAAAGGCCATTTTCTAGTTCAAAGGCAAGCCCCATTGAACACAGCCAAGTTTAATTAAAGTTGCCCCCCCTTAAAAGACAATATATTATTCCAAGCCTCTTTAAATGGTCCTAAATCTCTTTAAATTGAGTTAAAAACTTATCATCTCCAAAAAATTCAAGGTGGTTAAGTGAAAAGCAGTTGTGCTCATGACTTCAGTGGCTCTGATGCAGAGAAATTGCAACAATTATAGGAACTGTTGATCTTTCAAGGCAAATTGAGCTGCAAGAAATTTATGAGGTTGCTATGGAGAAGTGAAGGAGTGAAGACGTTTCCAATGAGCTGCTGTTGCAGCATGAACAAGACCACCAAGTTTCACTGGCAAATAAGGATGATGCTGAAACTACACATACTCCTCGTGAATTCATTCTGCTATAATCTACAAGCATCGGTTTTGTAGTCAGTCATGTTGCTCTTTAACGAGAATGGGATTCAAACTGATAATGCAGCTCTACTCACTGAACAGCTTCAGCAGTTGCTTGAATACTATAGTATATGTCCAATAAAATGGATTAACGAGGGCAACATGTGTCTGCTTTAGTGAAAAATCCATTATATTGAAAGTTTCAGTAAACACTTTTGCCTTTATAAAAAGGAACTATGCATGCTCTATGCCAATCCCTAGATACCTGTCCCTCCTTCATAAATTTATTAAATAAAAGCACCAACCACTCCAAAACTATATCCTTACTTGCTTTTAACATTTCTATCTTGACACCATCAATCCCAGCTGCTTTATGCCCTTTCATTTTATGCATAACTTCATGCACCTTCCCCACACTCACATCTGACTCTAACTCATTCCTAAATGTTTTACTTCATCTTTATATATATATATAAAAAAAAAAAAAAAAAAAAAAAAAAAAAAAAAAATAGAGAGAGAGAGAGAGAGAGAGAGAGAGAGAGAGAGAGAGAGAGAGAGAGAGAGAGAGAGAGAGAGAGAGAGAGAGAGTATATATATATATATATATATATATATATATATATATATATCATATATATATATATATATATATATTATATATATATATATATATATTTATATGTAATCAAATCACAGCTTCCCTCTCTTTGTCAATATTTAACAGTTCCTCAAAATATCCCCTCCATCTCCCCCATCTAATAACATAAAAAGGAACACTGCAACAGGCCTACTGGCCATGCGAGGCAGCTCCAATTCTCCTACTGGCTTAAGCCAATGCCTTGACCTAGTGAGGTCAGACACGTCACTTAAGGGAGGAGCACGGCATCCGACCTAGTAGCACAAGCTAGTCAGGTCCAACTCACACCCACTCATGTATTTATCTAACCCGTTTTTAAAACTACACAACGTCTTAGCTTCTATGACGGTACTCGGGAGTTTGTTCCACTCATCCAAAACTCTATTACCAAACCAGTGCTTTCCTATATCCTTCCTGTATCTGAATTTTTCCAATTTAAAGCCATTGCTGCGAGTCCTGTCTATGTTAGATATTTTTAGTGTGCTATTTACATCCCCTTTATTAATTCCCTTTTTCCAGTCATACACCCCAATCATATCCCCTCTACGCCTTTCTAGAGAGTGCAGATTCAGGGCCCTCAGTCTATCCTCATAGGGAAGATTTCTGATACATGGGATCAACTTTGTCATCCTCCTTCGTACATTTATATCCATTCTGTAATACGGTGATCAAAACTGCACAGCATAATCTAAATGAGGCCTAACCAAAGATATACAGAATTGAAGAACAACCTGAGGACTTCTATTATTTATACTTCTTGCTATGAAGCCAAGGATTCTGTTAGCTTTATTGCAAACACTAATGCACTGTTGTCTTGGTTTTAGATTACTACTAACCAGAACTCCTAAATCCTTTTTACAGTCCATAATATTAAGATCTACATTATTTAGTTTATATGTCGCATGGTTATTTTCCTGTCCAACATTTAGAACTTTGCATTTGTCTATATTAAACTGCATCTGCCACTTCTCTGACCACTGCATCAGTCTATTCAAATCACCCTGGAGTGCTCTAATGTCCTCATTAGAATGAATTGGACGGCCTATTTTGGTGTCATCAACAAATATGCTTATGTCGCTATTTATTCCCTCATCTGTCGTTTATGTAGATTGTGAACAACAAGGGGCGCAACACTAACCCCTGTGGAACATCGCTTGTGACGTGCCCCCATTATGATTTCTCCCCATCTGTGCAAACTCTCTGCTGCCTATTTGTCAACCATGCCTCTACCCAGGAAAAAATTTCTCCTCCAATTCCATGTGCCGTAAGTTTCCTTAATAGTCTCTGATGTGGAACTTTATTGAAAGCCTTACTGAAGTCCATATACACAATATTATATTCATTACCATGATCTACCTCCTCAAACACCTTAGTGAAGTTAGTAAATTCGTAAGACAGGAACACCCCTTTGTAAAACCGTGCTGAGATTCATTAATCAATTTTTGCCTTTCAAGATGGCTATGAATTGCTTCAGCAATTATTGATTCCATAAATTTTCCCACTATGGAGGTAAGGCTTATTGGTCTATAGTTCGAAACTAAGGACCTGTCACCTGCCTTGTAAATAGGTGTTACATTTGCCATTTTCCACTTATCAGGCACTATGCCAGTTTGTAGTGATATCTTGAAAAGATTAGCCAAAGGTATGCTAAGTTCCTCTTTACATTCCTTTAATATCCTTGCAAACAGTTCATCAGGGCCTGGGGATTTATTAGGTTTTAATTTCTCTATTTGTCTGAGAACCATATCACTAGTTACCGCAATCGTGCAAAGTTTATTATCGTCCTGTTCTACATAATCTACTATTTCTGGAATTTCGCTAGTATTTTCCTGGATAAAAACTGAGAGGAAGTAAGTATTGAAAATTTCACACATATCCTTATCACTGTCAGTGATCTGACTTGAGTTACTCTTAAGTGGGTCTATCTTGTCCCTAATCTTGCTTCTGTATACCTGAAAGAACCCTCTGGGGTTAGTCTTCGAATCCCTTACGACCTTAGCCTCATAATCCCTTTTTGCTTTTCTTATTCCTTTTTTTCTCTCTTTAATTGAATATACTGATTTCTTAGCTGCCCATTCCCTCTTTTGATATGCCTATATATGCCTCTCTTTTGACCAATGAGATGTTTTAATCTATTGTTCATCCATTTGGGATCATTTTTGTTAGATCTAATTTCCCTACTCGGAACAAAAGTTGTCTGGGCAGCTAGAACTATGCTCTGAAAAACGCCATATTGGCGACCAAGACCACCTACCTGACCCATAGTCAGGTCATCCCAGTTTAGCCCACCCAGGTAATTTTTCAGTCCAATGAAATCAGCCAAGCGAAAGTCTGGGACAGAGATTTGATTGCAGCTATCTGGGTAATTCCATGATATATTGAAACTAAGTGATTTGTGCTCGCCTTTCCCAAGCTCATCATTAACCTCAAGATTATTAATGAGTGATTTTTTTGTTGGCAAGAACCAAGTCAAGTAGAAAAGCAATCCTGAACCGTATCAAGAAAGTCACTAGACTCGAGATTTCCTGTTACACAGTTCCAATCAATTTGTCTAAAGTTAAAATCTCCCATTAATACAACATTTTCATATTTAGATGCCTTATGAATTTTGTCCCATAACAGCTTACTGCACTCTCTATCAAGGTTTGGGGGCCTATAAATCTCACCCAAAATTAATTTGTCATGACCTTCAAGAAACTGTAGCCAAACAGATTCTGTGTCCAATGTTTCTAATCTTATATCATGTCTCAGACAACATTTTAAATTTTCTCTGACATACATTGCCACTTCACCATCCTTCTTGTTGACCCTATCAGTGTGGAACAGTTTATAACCCTGTATGTTGCATTCAGAAGGCATTTCTCTATCTTTCAGGTTGAACTCGCTATTTTTTTTTTATTATTTTTTTTTATTATCACACTGGCCGATTCCCACCAAGGCAGGGTGGCCCGAAAAAGAAAAACTTTCACCATCATTCACTCCATCACTGTCTTGCCAGAAGGGTGCTTTACACTACAGTTTTTAAACTGCAACATTAACACCCCTCCTTCAGAGTGCAGGCACTGTACTTCCCATCTCCAGGACTCAAGTCCGCCTGCCGCTTTCTGAACCCCTTCATAAATGTTACTTTGCTCACACTCCAACAGCAACGTCAAGTATTAAAACCATTTGTCTCCATTCACTCCTATCAAACACGCTCACGCATGCCTGTTGGAAGTCCAAGCCCCTCGCACACAAAACCTCCTTTACCCCCTCCCTCCAACCTTTCCTAGGCCGACCCCTACCCCGCCTTCCTTCCACTACAGACTGATACACTCTTGAAGTTATTCTGTTTCGCTCCATTCTCTCCACATGTCCGAACCACCTCAACAACCCTTCCTCAGCCCTCTGGACCTCTTGAACTCGTTACTGTTTGTTAATAACTGCTAAATCCATTTGTTTCCTAGGCTTGGTCAATTTATTAATCTTGCTCCAAAATTATTGACAGCACTTCACCCACTCTCTCATTTGCTCTCTTTTTACATTCACTTACCTCTCTTTACCTCTTTTTCTCTCAATATGCTCCTCCCTCCTTATATCATTTCTGCTTTGCAAAAACTGTTTTTTACCTTTTTTACCACTCTCTACCTCACCATTCCACCAATCACTCCTCTTGTCTCCCACACCCACCCCCCTATATCCACAAACTTCTGATGGACACTAACACCATTTTTAAATCTACCCCACATCTCTTCAGGTGGTTCGGACATTTAGAGAGGAAGGACATTTAGTGGAAGGAAGGCGGGGTAGGAGTCGTCCTAAGAAATGTTGAAGGGAGGGGGTAAAAGAGGTTTCGTGTGGGAGGGACTTGGACTTGCAGCAAGCGTGCATGAGTAAGATAAGAGCAAGTGGAGACTGTTTTTTATGACTTGACGTGCTGTTGGAGTGTGAGCAAAGTAACATTTATGAAGGGATTCAGGGAAACCGGTTAGCAGGGCTTGAACCCTGGAAGTGGGAAGTACAGTTCCTGTGTTCTGAAGGAAAGGTGTTGATATGTTGCAGTTTTTTAACTGTAGTGTAGGCATGACTCTGGCAAGACAGTGATGGAGTGAATGATGATGAAAGTGTTTCTTCTTTGTCTGGTCACCCTGCCTTGGTGGGAAATGGCCAATGTGTTAATAAAAAATATACTTTCACTAGCCCATCTTTCTACCAAGAGTTGCTTATATCTTACTGTAACTACCTCCTCCTCCTCTGGTTTATAAACCTTCACCTCTTACTTACTAGCAACAACTAAATGAGGAGAGGTTAAGGAAAATCAACCTGACAACACTGGAGGACAGGAGGTATTGGCGGGACATGATAATGACACATAAAATACTGAAGAGGAACTGACAGAATGCTTCAGAGATGGGACATAGCAACAAGAGGTCACAATTCCTATGGAAACTGAAAACTCAGATGAGTCACAGGGATGTAAAGTATTTCTTCAGTCACAGAGTTATCAGGAAGTGGAACAATCTGGCAACTGATGTAGTGGAAGCAGGATCCATACACAGTTTTAAGAGGTATGATAAAGCTCTTGGAGCAGAGAGTAGACCTAGTAGTGACCAGAGAAGAGGTGGGGCCCCTCCAATCACAAAAATTGCACAACCCAAGCCAAAACATGTTACAGCAAGTTGTTCTTGCCTTTCACAACTGCTACAGCTTCTTTAACATATGACACTGCCTTATTTGCATTTGAAGAGAAAATACAGACTTTGGAAAAGCCTCAACAGTTTTCTTTAACACACCAGCTATCTCCCATCGAAATAGGGATGTACCACCATCATTTGTCAAATAGCTATCTCGTCAGAAGCGTGCCAACATCATAGTTCAGATGACCCTGCAAACTGCAACAACCCCACCCTTCCTTCAGAGTGTAGACATTGTGCTTCCCATCTCCAATGAAAAGCTCTGTTCTTCAAGACACAGTAGTCATGCCAAGGTCATTAACCCTTACAGTGTCTGTCCCATAATATTACGGCTTGAAAAGCCAGTGTCAGTCCCGTAATACTATGCCAAAATTCTTCCTCCTTCAAATCTGGTGGAGACAGCTGGAAGGCCTACATATGAAAGAATGGGTCTGCATGGTTAGTGTGCACAGAATAAAAACAAATTCTGCATCATGCAGTGCACAATGAGAAAAAAAAACTCCGGCTGTGTTTTTGGTTTAAAACAGCGACGTCACAGTGTATTTTTGTATGGTATTTATGGTTGTATTCTCGTTTTCTTGGTCTCATTTGATAGAATGGAAGATATATTACAAAAATGGAGATGATTTTGATTGGTTTCAGGACTGAAAGTAGCTTAACCCTTTCAGGGTTTCTGACGTACTAGTACGGCTTACGCACCAGGATTACTGACGTACTAGAACGCCTAAATTCTAGCGCCTTCAAATCTAGTGAGAGAAAGCTGGTAGGCCTACATATGAAAGAATGGGTCTATGTGGTCAGTGTGCACAGTATAAAAAAAAATCATGCAGCACACAGTGCATGATGAGAAAAAAAAAAACTCCGACCGTGTTTTTGGTTTAAAACAGTGAATTTGCAGTGTATTTTTGTATGGTATTTATGGTTGTATTCTAGTTTTCCTGGTCACATTTTAAAGAATGGAAGACATATTACAGATATTGAGATGATTTTGATTGGTTTCATAATGAAAAGTACCTTGAAATTGAGCTCAAAGTAGCAGAAATGTTCGATTTTTACCAAATTTCAAAAGTAAACAAATCATGCCAAGTGTCCAATTCACGTCAACTGGTGAGTCTAATATTCTTTCACAAGTGCACTGATATTATTTATACCATTTCTACACTAATGCAGTAGTCCGAATAACAGTAAATCTTCTATTTTTTGTGAGAATAAAAATTCAAAGTGGAAAGCAAAAGAGATGTAAGAGGGGCCTGGGGACGTGACTAATGAAAAGAGAAAAAGTCATTTTAGTACCAGAAATGTCTGTCTTTCTTATTCTGGACCCTATTTGGAAATTGGCATCGTCTGAAATTTGTGAAATTGGCAAAATTGCCAATTTCTGACCACTTTATTGGATAGTTGAAATCAGTAAATGGGTGGTTTCTTGTACTCATTCGATAGAAAAAACTGAGTTCCAGTGAAATAGATATGATTTTTGTCGACTAGTACATTGAAATTGGGCGAAAATAAGGCTCAAAGTGGGCAAAATCACTGATGCGTAAACATTGTCAAGACTGCTAACTTCACGAGAGCATAATTTCGTAAGTTTTCCATCAAAAACAGTGATTATGTGTGAGTGAGGTAAAAGTATTGAATGATGAAATCTTGAAATCAGAAATCTTCCCTATGAGGATAGACTGAGGGCCCTGAATCTGCACTCTCTCGAAAGGTGTAGAATTAAGGGGGATATGATTGAGGTGTACTAATGGAAAACAGGAATAAATAAAGGGGATGTAAATAGCGTGCTGAAAATTTCCAGCCAAGACAGGACTCGCAGCAATGGTTTCAAGTTGGAAAAATTCAGATTCAGGAAGGATATAGGAAAGCACTGGTTTGGTAATAGAGTTGTGGATAAGTGGAACAAACTCCCAAGTACAGTTATTCAGGCTAAAACTTTGTGTAGTTTTAAAAATAGGTTAGATAAATACATGAGTGGGTGTGAGTTGGACCTGACTAGCTTGTGCTGCTGGGTCTGGTGCCGTGCTCCATCCTTGAGTGGAGGTGACCAGACTGGGTGGGTCATTGGGCTAATCCGGGGAGGGGGAGGGGAAGCACTGGTCTAATCCGGGGGGGGGGGGACATGGACCTGCTCTGCATGTGTCAATAGGCCTGTTGCAGTGTTCCTTCTTTCTTATGTTCCCCATGGAGGTAAGAGGAAATAAACAAGAACAAGAGCTAGAAAGAAAATAAAAGAAAACCCAGAGGGGTGTGTGTATATATATGCTCATACATGTACTGTATGTGTAGTGTAACCTAGGTGTAAGCAGAAGTAGCATGTTTATGAGACAGAGAAAAGACACCAGCATCCTACCATCATGTAAAACAATTACAGGCTTCCATTTTACACTCACTTGGCAGGACGGTAGTACCTCCCTGGGCAGTACCTACAGACATACAGTGGTTCCTCAATAATCGTCTGGCCTGAAAGTCGTCCATTTCGGAAATAGTCCCATTATTTCATCTAAACATTGGCTCGCAAATGGTCCGTTAACTCGCTAATCGTCTTTCGTCCTGGACGCGTACTCACGGCTCTGAGCCGTTCCCAGCCAGTGTGCCACTGTTTACCAGTGAGTGACGGTCCCCTCGTGTGTTCATACGAAATAGTTCATAATATTCCATTCATTTTAGTGCTTGCAAGTGCTAAATAAGTTACCATGGCTCCAAAGAAAGCTCCTAGTGCCAAACCTTTGGTAAAGGTGAGAAATACGACTGAATTTAAGAAAAACATCATTGAACAATATGAAAGGAGCAAGAGTTTCAGCAGGAAGAGCAACAGATCGCAGCTCAGAATCTTGCTGCAGAGGAGGAGGAAGAGAGATGGAAGATGGAAGGTGCCTTCTTCAGAAATTAAGATTTTTGAAATGTGGGGTAGGATGGAAAGATTTATGGAGAAACATGTTGCAAGCCATATCGGCAACTTGTACAGTGACAGAGTCTTGGCCCATTTTAGGGAAGTTTTAAAGAGATGCCAGAAACAGAGCTCTCTGGACAGTTTTTTTGCGAGACAGGACTCCAGTGACTCTCAAGCTGGTCCTAGTGGCATTAACCCTTTCAGGGTCCAAGGGCCAAATCTGGAGTCACGCACCAGTGTCCAAGAATTTAAAAAAAAAAAATTTGTTATTTTTTCTTATGAAATCGTAGAGAATCTTTTTGTGAAGGTAATAAAACAAAAAGTACGAAATTTAGGTTGGAAAAGAAATTAATAAATTGCTCTCGCTAATTTTGATGTGTCAGCTTATATTTACGTTAATCGGCGATTTTGCCGACTTTGACTCTCATTTTAGGCCAATTATTATTATTCCAATCAACCAAATTCTTAGCTATTTCACTAGTATTACTTCTATTCTATCGATTGAGCACAAGAAATCGCCAAGTCAACTGTTTCAACTACAAAATAAAGTGATCGGAAATTGTTAATTTGGCCAATTTAACACAAAGTTCAAAATATTCCAATTTCAAAATAGGGTCCAGAATAAACAATGTAGGCATTCCTGGCACTAAACTAACATTTCCTCTGTTCATTAGTTATGTTTTGAGGCTTTACAAATAAATTCCATTTTGATTTTTTATTCACATAATGAATTTTTATTCACACCAAAAAATAGAAGATTTACTGTTATGCAATACTGTAATAATTCTATAAATATCATCACCATATTTGTGAATGTATATTAGACCCACCAGCTGACGTGTATTAGACGTGTGAGGTCGTTTGTTTACTCTTGAATATCGGCAAAAATTTAACATTTCCGCTACTTTGAGCTCAGTCTCAAGCCATTTCCAGTGCTAAAACCAATCAAAATCATCTCTATTTCTGTAATATGTCTTCCATTCTATCAAATGAGACCAAGAAATCGCAAATACAACTATAAAAAACATACGAAAAAACACTGCAAAGTTGCTGTTTTAATCGAAAAATCATGATTTCATTTTTTTTCTCTCATTATACACAGTGTGCTGCAGGATCTGTTTTATGTGGTGCACACATACCACATAGATGTATTCTCTCATATCTAGGCCCAAATGTACCACTTACAGTTTATCAGAGTGAGCTGAGCTCATGGCGTAGATCTACGGTTTGGACACTCACCGTAAAGCCGTAGATCTACGGTACGGACCCTGAAAGGGTTAAGAAACAGAGAAGTAACCCCAGAAAAGCACTTGGTACCTGAGGTGTTGATGGAAGGGGATTCCCCTTCCAAACAGTAATTCAATGTCTCTCCTCCTCCAGTCTTCCATACACTAAGAAGAATTGGCAATAAAGGTAAGTGTTATGCTGTTATGTTCCATTCATCATGTGCCATTGTATTGTTTATGTACTACATCTATATTTCATGTAAAAATTTTTTTTGTTTTAATACTTCTGGGTGTCAGGAATGGATTAATTGTATTTACATCATTTCTTATGGGGAAAATTGATTCGAAAATCGTCTATTTCAATAATAGTCCCACTTCCAGGAACGGATTATGGACGATAATTGAGGGACCACTGTACATGCATACAGTAGGGCCCCGCTTTATGGCATTCCGCTAATATGGTCATTTCAAATTATGGCCTAAACTCTCTATACGGCTCCCCCCACCTGACTTTCTAATACAGTTACCGCGCCCCACCCTGTTTACATTCTCCGTGAGCACATCTCTCCATTGTGTCTGGAAACTCCAAAATTTCAAGTGTTTTTAAAAGTTATTTCATATTTTATGTACATTTTTTTTTTAACAAGTCGGCCGTCTCCCACTAAGGCAGGGTGACCCAAAAAGAAAGAAAATCCCCAACAAGAAAATACTTTCATCATCATTCAACATTTTCACCACACTCACACATAATAACTGTTTTTGCAGAGGTGCTCAGAATTCAACAGTTTAAAAGCATATACGTATATACACAACATATCCCTCCAATCTGCCAATATCCCAAACCCCTCCTTTAAAGTGCAGGCATTGTACTTCCCATTTCCAGGACTCAAGTCTGACTATATAAAAATAACCGGTTTCCCCGAATCCCTTCACTAAATATTACCCTGCTCACACTCCAACAGCTTGTCAGATCCCAAATACCATTCATCTCCACTCACTCCTATCTAACACGCGTACAGGTACACATTAAAATCAGTAAGTGTGTCTTATGTCTCGAGATGCCATATTAGTAATGATAATAATACTCAATAATAATCATTGAGTCTCATTAAATGTTGTATATTATGTTAATATACACATTTTCATTAATCCATGTATGATATTTTTTCAAAATTATATAATAAACATGATACATAACATATAAAGATGATAAATACACTCCACAATAGAATAAACAAACATAAATATGAGATGTGGTAGCCAGACGACTTGTACGAGTTACGCCATGTTAGTAATGATAATAATAATCACCGAGCCTTATTAAATGTCGTATATTACGTTAATATACACATTTTCACTAATCCAGCTGTGATATTTTTTCAAAACTATATAATAAACACTATACATAACATATAAAGATGATAAATACACCCCACAGTAGAATAAACAAACATAAATACGAGATGTGGTAGCCAGACAACTTGTACAAATGACAGCAAGAATAATGTTTTCTCTAGTCCAACATAAGAGAAAATGTGTTACTGGGAGTAACTGTAGAAAATTATTCCTATCATATGCCTTCACTCGAGTGTCATTTCTTCTAAAAAATGGTGTTTCATGAGAAGGGGAGTGTTCCTCTTTATTTATTCTACCGTATCAATGTAGAGACATTATTATTAACACACTGGCCGATTCCCACCAAGGCAGGGTGGCCCGAAAAAGAAAAACTTTCACCATCATTCACTCCATCACTGTCTTGCCAGAAGGGTGCTTTACACTACAGTTTTTAAACTGCAACATTAACACCCCTCCTTCAGAGTGCAGGCACTGTACTTCCCATCTCCAGGACTCAAGTCCGGCCTGCCGGTTTCCCTGAACCCCTTCATAAATGTTACTTTGCTCACACTCCAACAGCACGTCAAGTATTAAAAACCATTTGTCTCCATTCACTCCTATCAAACACGCTCACGCATGCCTGCTGGAAGTCCAAGCCCCTCGCACACAAAAACCTCCTTTACCCCCTCCCTCCCAACCAACCTTTCCTAGGCTGATTCCCTACCCCGCCTTCCTTCCACTACAGACTGATGCACTCTTGAAGTTATTCTGTTTCAGCCCCATTCTCCACATGTCCGAACCACCTCAACAACCCTTCCTCAGCCCTCTGGACAACAGTTTTGGTAATCCCGCACCTCCTCCTAACTTCCAAACTACGAATTCTCTGCATTATATTCACACCACACATTGCTCTCAGACATGACATCTCCACTGCCTCCAGCCTTCTCCTCGCTGCAACATTCATCACCCATGCTTCACACCCATATAAGGAGTTGTGGTAAACTATACTCTCATACATTCCCCTCTTTGCCTCCAAGGACAAAGTTCTTTGTCTCCACAGACTCCTAAGTGCACCACTCACCCTTTTCCCCTCATCAATTCTATGATTCACCTCATCTTTCATAGACCCATCCGCTGACACGTCCACTCCCAAATATCTGAATACATTCACCTCCTCCATACTCTCTCCCTCCAATCTGATATCCAATCTTTCATCACCTAATCTTTTTGTTATCCTCATAACCTTACTCTTTCCTGTATTCACTTTCAATTTTCTTCTTTTGCATACCCTACCAAATTCATCCACCAACCTCTGCAACTTCTCTTCAGAATCTCCCAAGAGCACAGTGTCATCAGTGTCATAGGAAAATATATTCTACAATTTAAAGAGACTTTTTTTAAAGATCGCAACAGAAGGGACATTTAATTCCACAACATTTGACACTTTAAGGGCTAAATGTTATCTCTCATATAAGTGCAACTTACAGACTCAACAAGCATTCAATGAGGCTTGCCTGTATTATGCATCATAATACTGTGATCACAATCTTGAGCTTAAGCTGTGCAAATGAGATAAACCAAGTGATCTTTCAGAAGACAAAAATGGCCTTATATTTATCCCTGCAGCATATCATTTTTTCCAAATGAAACTCCAGGAAAACCTTAATGTTAATAAATTTCATTATATCTTAAGAGATGAACTGTGTACAGTAAGTGAGCTTTTCTAACTTGTATAGTACTGTACAGTAAACTATATTGTCAAAATTGTGACTATTCTCATTTATTGTTTTTAAATACATTGCTTCCTGTAATTTCAGATGGGCAGCATAACAAAATGAAAGGTTAACACTCACCAGTTGTTGCTGAGTTGAGCCCTGAGACCCACTTTGTGAATCATCCAGCTGAAAGGCTTCCAGGGAAAACCTAGAGAGGTCTCCCCCAGCTGCACTGCCTGCTTGCCCTCCACCCCACCCAACCATAGAGTCCTGTCAGGATTAATCAATCACTGTTAATGTAGAAAGTGAACAAGTTTTGGATGAGGGTTAACCCTCATCAATATTGTGATAAAAAACTGCACACTATATCGTAGGCCTGAAGTAAAATAAAACTGATAACAGAATACAGTGGCCCCTTGAGTTACGATATTAATTTGTAACAGAAGACATATTGTATCTCCAAAATATCATAACTCAAACCTCAAAATACATGGTCTTATGGTAATTCATTCTCAGTTTTTTTGTTGTTTACACACACTGGGTTTTTCTAAGTAATAAACAAGAATACACTGCAGCTTGAAATATCCAGAGGCACTGTCACCCAGCAGGAGAGTAAGCTGAGAGAGAGAAGGCAGAACAAGTCCGAGGAGGCAAGGTAGAGTAGGCAGGCAGGGAAGGGATGGAGGCAGGAGGAAGGGAAGGGATGCAGGGAATAAGGAATGAAGGAAGGGAGGGAGGGAGGGAAGGCAATCAGGCAGGAAGGGGGAAAGGAGGGAGGGAGGCAAAGAAGGTGGGAAGCAGATAGGCAGGGAGGGAGGGAGGGAGGGAGGGAGGATGGCAGAGACAGACAGGCAGGTAAAGAGGCAAGACACAGGCAGGCAGGTAGAGGCATGCAGGAAGAGGGAGAAAGTGGGAAGGAGAGGCTAGTAGGCCGACTGGTAAAGAACTGTAGACTTGATATTAACACACTCGTCACCATCCACGTCTGATACAGTATGGTCTCCCTTCCTCCCACCACAACCCCCCGCACTCACCTCCAACACACCCTCAACCATCACTCCATACAAAACCTTTCCATCACCGTGTCTTGTCTCTGAGCTGAGATCCACTCACACCTACCAACTTTGTGTGTGTTGTATCTCAATTTTTCATCACAACTCGAAACTAAATTTCTTTATGAGGGAAAATTGAAACTCAAAATTATCATAATGCCAGTCCATCATAACTCAAGGGGCCATTACATTATAAAAGAACACAAGAACAACAGGAAACTATTCACTAAAAAGTATAGATTATATATATAGAGACAGAGAGAGAGAGAGAGAGAGAGAGAGAGAGAGAGAGAGAGAGAGAGAGAGAGAGAGAGAGAGAGAGAGACAAAGAGAGAGAGACAGAGACAGAGAGAGAGACAGAGACAGAGACAGAGAGAGAGAGAGAGAGACAGAGAGAGACAGAGACAGAGACAGAGAGAGAGACAGAGAGAGAGAGAGAGAGAGAGAGAGAGAGAGAGAGAGAGAGAGAGAGAGAGAGAGAGAGAGAGAGAGAGAGAGAGAGAGAGAGAGAGAGAGAGAGAGAGAGAGAGAGAGAGAGAGAGAGAGAGAGAGAGAGAGAGAGAGAGAGAGAGAGAGAGAGAGAAGAGAGAGAGAGAGAGAGAGAGAGAGAGAGAGAGAGAGAGAGAGAGAGAGAGAGAG
>NC_091310.1:42960967-43123467 GCF_038502225.1 Cherax quadricarinatus | reverse complement strand
AGTGCTGATATTGGTGAATTTAAGGCCAGCAAAGGCTGGTTTGAGAGATTTAAGAATAGTAGTGGCATACACATTGTGATAAGGCATGGTGAGACTGTCAGTTCTGACAAAAAAGCAACTGAAAAATATGTTCAGGCATTCAAGGGGTACACAGAAGCTGAAAAATTCAAACCCCAACAGGTGTTCAGTTGTGACAAAACAGGCCTCTTTTGTAAGAAAATGCCAAAGAGGACCTACATCACTCAGAAGGAAAAGGCACTCCCAGGACACAAGCCTATGAAAGACAGACCAACTCTCATATTTTGTAGTAATGCTAGTGGGGATTTCAAAATGAAGCCTTTACTTGTGTATCACTGAAAATCCCAATGTTTTCAAGAAAAATAGTGTTGTCAAGAGTAAACTGTGTGTGATGTGGAAGGCAAACAGTAAGGCATGGGTCATGAGGGACATTTTCCTTGATTGGTTTAATGACGTGTTTGGCCCCAGTGTGAATAAATAAATAAATTGGAACTCAAGTGCCTCCCGGTAATGGACAATGCTCCTGCTCATCCTCCAGACTTGGAAGAGCAAATGGTGCAGAAGTTTCATTTCATCAAAGTGAAGTTCTTGGCCCCTAATACCACTCCTCTCATCCAGCCCATGGACCAGCAGGTCATTTCAAATTTCAAAAACTGTACCCCAAAGCAGTGTTTCAAAAGTGCTTTGAATGACCTCAGACACTGAATTGACACTGAGGGAGTTCTGGAAAGATCACTTCAATATCCTTCATTGCATAAACCTTATAGGTAAGGCTTGGGAGGGAGTGACTTCCAGGACTTTGAACTCTACTTGGAGAAAATTGTGGCCACAATGTGTACAAGAGATTTTGAAGGGTTTGGGGCTGACCCTGAGGAGCCTATGCCAGTTGTGGAAAGTACTGTGGTATTGGGAAATTCCATGGGGTTAGATGTGAGTTTCGAGGAAGTGGAAGAGTTGGTGGAGGACCACGATGAATAGCTAACCACTACAAAACTGAAAGACCTTCATCTACAACAGCAACAAACCACAGGTCAGAAAATTACTTCAGAGGAGGAGGAAGAGAGATGGAGGAAGGTGCCTTCTTCAAAGATTAAGAACATTTGTACAATGTGGACAAAGGTGCAAACATTTATGGATGAACATCACCCTGACAAAGCTGCTGCAGGCCGTGTTGGCAACATGTACAATGACAATGTTGTGTCCCATTTTAGGGAGGTTTTAAAGAAATGCCAGATACAAACCTCTGTGGAATACTTTTGAGCAACAGGGGTCCAGTGACTCTCAAATTGGTCCTAGTGGCATTAAAAAACAAAGAAGGAAAGTAACCCCAGAAAAGGACTTGGTACCTGAAGTCTTTATGGAAGGGGATTCCCCTTCCAAACAATAGTACACCTCCATCCTCTCCCCTCCTCCCATCTCATCACTCATCAATAAGACTTCAATAAAAATGTGTCATTGTAGTAATGTTTTATTCTGCATGTCTCATTGCTTTCTGTGTAGGGAAATGTATATTTCAAGTAAAACAATGATTTTTTTTTTAATACTTTTGGGTGTCGTGAACGGATTAATTGGATTACCATTATTTCTTATGGGGAAAATTAATTTGGAACCCGTCAGATTCGGGTTTAGTCACTCTCTCTCTGGAACGGATTAATTACAAAAACCGGGGGTCCACTGTAGTCCATTTTTAAATTTGTGCATGGATATTGTTTCTGGTGAATAATAATTCATCTAATCACAATTGCCTATTATAAAGTTATGACAAGAACTGGTCCTTAACCCTTAAACTGTCCAAAAGTAGATCTAAGTTTACATGCGTAGCACTCCGAACGCAAATCTACATTTTTTACACAAGAAAGGATGTAAAATAGAAAGTTCGGAGCGCTGCGTACGTGAACGTAGAGCTACGTTTGGACAGTTTAAGGGTTAAATCAGTAAGTACTTACTCCTTGTATACCAGAAGTTCCTGGCATAGCTTGTGCAACAAGCTCCTCCATGGTCTGTGGTTGTGATGTTAAGACCTGTGATTCAAAACCCTGCGGACCCTCAGAGACTCCATCACCTGAAGGGAGCATTAACAAAAAATATAATTGTACTGTATTCCAATAAATGTACTTCAATACCAATATCAAACATTTTATTTTTTGTATCAGGAGGGAGCAGAACAGAAAGGAACAAGAGAATGAAGAGGAAAAGGGAAGGAGCAAGAGTAGGGAGCTAAAAGGAGAGAAGGCAAAGGAGGTATACGTATAAAAAAAAAAAAAAAAAAAAAAAAAAAAATAGATATAATTTCAAGTCTAAGTGAAGCTACCATACCTTGCATGGCAGGGGTGAGTGGATTGTATGCTATACTACTGTCTGAGTTCATCATGTCCTCATTGTTAGCCTCCTCCTCCTTTGGTTCCTCTAACACTTCTGTCTTGACTATAGTTTCATCATGAACAAGAACCTTTGTAAAAACAAACAAACAGTATGATAAGCCACAAAGATTTTTAGTATTAGTTAATTAAAATGAGATTAAGCTAAAACCCTCTGTACAATATGCCGAACAATGTGAGAATACAATGTAAAATAAATAAGATTTTTTTAAATAAAATATTAACTCTCTGAGAGTCTGTCCCGTAGTTCTACGGCTTTGAAGGTAGGGTCCAAGTCGTAGTACTACACCATGAGCTCAGCTCACTCAGATAAGCTGTGAGCAGTAAATTTGAGCCTAGATATGAGAGAATGCATCTATGTGGTAAGTGTGCACCATATAAAACAAATCCTGCAGCACAGAATGCATGAGAGAAAAAAATTGTGACTGTGTTTTTGGATTAAAGCAGCGACTTTGCGGTGTATATTCATATGTTTTTTGCAGTTGAATTTGCAGTTTCTTGGTCTCATTTGATAGAATGGAAGATATATTACAGAAATAGAGATGATTTTGATTGGTTTTACTAGAGAAAATAGCTTGAAATTGAGCTCAAAGTAGCAGAAATGTTCGATTTTTGCTCATGTTCAAGAGTAAACATATGACATCACATGGCCAATACATGTCAGCTGCTGGGTCTAATGTGTGTTCACGAATGCGTTGATATTATTCCAACAGTTATTACAATATTGCATAACAGTAAATCTTCTATTTTTTGGTGTAAAAAAAATTCATTATGTGAATAAAAAATCAAAATGGAATTCATTTGCAAAGCCTGGAAACGTAACTAATAAGAGAGGAAATGTTATTTTTGTGCCAGGAATGCCTGCATTGTTTATTCTGGACCCTATTTTGAAATTGAAATATTTTGAACTATGTGAAATTGGCCAAATTACCAATTTCCAATCACTCTATTGGGTAGTTGAAATAGTTGACTGGGCAATTTCTTGTGCTCAATCAATAAAACAGAAGTAATACTAGGGAACTAGCTAAGAATTTGGTTGACTGGAATAATGTAACTGGCCTAAAATGGGAGTCAAAGTGCGGAAAATCACCGATGCATAAATACTGCTGACGCAGCAAAATTCACGAGAGCGTAATTTTGTCAATTTTCCATCAAATTTCATACTTTTTGTTTTATTACCTTCAGAAAAAGATTCCCTACCATTTCATACATTTTTTCTTTTTTGAAAATTCTTAGACCCTGTGGACAAGTTTCAGATCGGGGGTCTGGACCCTGAAAAGGTTAACCCTTTCACTGTCCAGACCCCCAAAATTAATATTGTTTTGTGTCCACTTTTGTTTTTTATTATTTTTTCTTCTCAAATGAGAGAAAATCTTTTTCTGAAGTTAATGATGCCAGAAGTATGAAACTTAACAGAAAAGTTATGGAATTACACAGGCTTAAAGTTAGCAATTTAGGCACAATTTACATATTGGTGATTTCGCTCACTTTGATTCCTATTTTAAGCCAATTAGTTATTTCGCTAGCATGCAGTCCGTTCTATCGAATAAGCACAAGAAATAGCCATAGAAATATTACAACTACCCTATAAAGTGCACAGAAGTCAGTAATTTGGCAAATTTTACACAAAATTTAAAAAATACCAATTTAAAAACAAAGTCCAAAATAAACAATACAGATACAGGAGGGAGGGGGTAAAGGAGGTTTTGTGAGTGAGGGGCTTGGACTTCCAGCAAGTGTGCATGAGTGTGTTAGACAGGAGTGAACTGAGACAAATGGTTTTTGGACCTGACGAGCTATTGGAGTGCAGGCAGGGTAATATTTTGTGAAGGGACTCAAGGAAACCAGTTAGCCAGACTTGAGTCCTGGAAATGGGAAGTACAGTAGAACCTCAGTATACTTGAATAGCCCCCTATTCAAATACTTCGGTATTTGAACGCTTTGTTCGGTAAAAAAAATCGCTCGGTAGTCGACCATTTGCTCAGCACTCGACCAAACACAACCTGCTACAACTTCACTGTAAACTATTTTGTGTTTCTTTGCATATTTTTTTTATATTATTTGTATAAGTAAGTCACCATGAGCCTAAGAAGATTAGTGAAAACAGCCAACAAAAAAGAAAAGTGGTTTGGAAAAATTCATTTGGTACTTGAACAGATCAACACTTAAACAGCCTTCTGGAATGAATTAAGTTTGAGTACTGAGATTCCACTGTACAATGTTTGCACTTTAAAGGAGGGGTTTGGGATAATGGCAGTTCCTAGGAACATCTAAACTGTCATATCTGAACGCTTCTGCAAAGACAGTGATTACGTATGAGTGATGGTGAAAGTATTGAATGATGAAAGTTTTTTCTTACTTTTTGGGTTTTCTTTCTTTTTGGGGTTTTTCTTTCTTTTTGGGTTTTTCTTTCTTTTTGGGCTTTTCTTTCTTTTTGGGGTCACCCTGCCTCAGTGGAAAATGGCTGACATGTTAAATAAAAAAAAGATACAGGAGGGCCCCACTTATACAGCAGGTTAGATTCCAGGCTATCGCTGTAAAGTGAAAATCACTGTTAAACAAATCATAGCCATTTTTTCACTTTCAAATACATATAAAAGTCTGCCCTCCTCCCCTCCACTACAGATTTATACACCCTCCAAGTCAACCTATTTTTGCTCCATCTTCTCTAAATGACCAAACCACCTCCATAACCCCTCTTCAGCCCTCTGAATAATACTTTTAGTAACTCCACACTACAAATTCTCTGCATAATATTTATGCCACACATTGCCCTAAGACACAACAACTCCACTGGCTCCAGCATCTTTCTCGCTGCAGCATTAAGAACCCATGTTTCACACCCATATAAGTGTTGGTACCACTATGGAAGAAGTATGGAAGAAGTGAATGTTTTCAGATACTTGGGAGTTGACGTGTCGGCGGATGGATTTATGAAGGATGAGGTTAATCATAGAATTGACGAGGGAAAAAAGGCGAGTGGTGCGTTGAGGTATATGTGGAGTCAAAAAACGTTATCTATGGAGGCAAAGAAGGGAATGTATGAAAGTATAGTAGTACCAACACTCTTATATGGGTGTGAAGCTTGGGTGGTAAATGCAGCAGCGAGGAGACGGTTGGAGGCAGTGGAGATGTCCTGTTTAAGGGCAATGTGTGGTGTAAATATTATGCAGAAAATTCGGAGTGTGGAAATTAGGAGAAGGTGTGGAGTTAATAAAAGTATTAGTCAGAGGGCAGAAGAGGGGTTGTTGAGGTGGTTTGGTCATTTAGAGAGAATGGATCAAAGTAGAATGACATGGAAAGCATATAAATCTATAGGGGAAGGAAGGAGGGGTAGGGGTCGTCCTCGAAAGGGTTGGAAAGAGGGGGTAAAGGAGGTTTTGTGGGTAAGGGGCTTGGACTTCCAGCAAGCGTGCGTGAGCGTGTTAGATAGGAGTGAATGGAGACGAATGGTTCTTGGGACCTGACGATCTGTTGGAGTGTGAGCAGGGTAATATTTAGTGAAGGGATTCAGGGAAACCGGTTATTTTCATATAGTCGGACTTGAGTCCTGGAAATGGGAAGTACAATGCCTGCACTTTAAAGGAGTGGTTTGGGATATTGGCAGTTTGGAGGGATATGTTGTGTATCTTTATACGTATATGCTTCTAAGCTGTTGTATTCTGGGCACCTCTGCAAAAGCAGTGATAATGTGTGAGTGTGGTGAAAGTGTTGAATGATGATGAAAGTATTTTCTTTTTGGGGATTTTCTTTCGTTTTTGGGGTCACCCTGCCTCGGTGGGAGACGGCCGACTTGTTGAAAAAAAAAAAAAAAACCACTATACTCTTGTACATTCCCTTCTTTGCTTCCATGGATAACATCTTTTGTCTCCACAGATACCTCAATGCACAACTCACCTTTTTTCTTTCATCAATTCTACTAGTACATTATTATTATTATAAAAAAAAAAAAAAAAAAAAAAAAACGCTAAGCCACAAGGACTATACAGCTCTACTAGTACAAAGGATAAAGTAGAGCCCATAGCAACAATAATAGTTTGAGAATGCTATAACAGTTGCTGTAGAAAGAGAAGAATTTAGAATCAACAAAAAGGATTGAAAGACTAATAAGAATAGGGAAATGAAATATCCTCTTGATAATGGGTCACAGAACAGATAAAAACACTGCCAGTTTATATGTTCAATACATTGTGACCCAATTTCAAATTAAACCATTCATCCCATGAGTTGTATAGAAATGGAAATAAGATTTAAAATATAAAAATCCAATAAACACAACTTGGGTGTAGAACTATCTTACCTCTACATTTTGACTAGGAGATGATGTAGGCGGCATGTCTTTTTGTCTGTCTCCTCTCCCTCTTTCTGTGTCAGATGGACGGTCTCTGACATCTTTTTTTTCTCTACTGCTGTCTTGACTAGGACCGGATTGGGGAAAAACAGTGTTAGAAAAAGCCTCATCAGAAGCTCGAGAAGGAGGCCTAGCTGCATTTGTACGTATGGATTCTCTACTCTCTCTAGATGAAGGGTCTCTTGAAAGTCTAGAATCCTCAAAGTTTTGGTTATGCAAAGAGAAACCTTCTTCATGTCTCACACGCTTAGCTTGCGGTGGACTATTGTCTCTAGTGCTAGCACTCCGCTTATCCTTATTGGCACTTCTGGATGAGGGAGCTTCATCGGGCACCGCTAAACCTTTTATCTTTAGACACTCTGCTGCTTTTATTAGTCCAGCTAAATCTGCCTGCAGCACATTCACCTCTCCTAAGTACATATAATTGAGTAGAGCCTCAAGCTCCTCATGCTTCACATCTTTTAACACTATCACAGGATGCTTGCACTGAGTTCTATTAAAAATTTCTTCGAAGTATTCACTACACGTTGAAAGCACCAGCTTGTGCACAGGGTAAAATTTCCCTTCACACGCCAGCGTCACATCACAATACGATTCCTGTACATAAAGAACAAGTTGTTAAATAGTATCGTATGTACAACTGTTGTATTATCATCTAATCATTCTCCTTAGAAAAACTACACAAAATAATGAGTTTCCCAAGTGAGGAGCATACTATAATGGTAGTGGGTTTGTGTCAACCATCTTTGATATTGTCTTAATGTCACCTTTGCACCATTTATAACATTTCTGGTATATTTTTATATGTTTATACAGTAGTGTACTGTATATTGATATAAACAGAATAGAGGAAATCAGCTCTAATATATATTATTTAGGTATAAATACTGGTCAGAGAGCCCATTGTAAGTCCGAGGCATTGGTAAATGAGTACAGTGGACCCCCGCATAACGATTACCTCCGAATGCGACCAATTATGTAAGTGTATTTATGTAAGTGCGTTTGTACGTGTATGTTTGGGGGTCTGAAATGGACTAATCTACTTCACAATATTTCTTATGGGAACAAATTCGGTCAGTACTGGCACCTGAATATACTTCTGGAGTGAAAAAATATCGTTAACCGGGGGTCCACTGTACATCGTTTCAGTGAGGAGAGGCTGTATACAATATCAATAAAAAAATTGTAGCAAAAATGTGTGGTCCCTAGAAATTTCTTGTCATGTTAATTAGTCTTGACAAACTGATCATCAACAATATATAATAGATTTACTCCATACAAAAATATCTAATGCTTCTAAGAAAAAAATTCCCAGTCTTAAATAAAGCACAGTATTTCCTGTTAATATTTAATTGAAATACAAGTAGTAAACCAGCGTGGATCATACAACACTGAGGAATATATCTTATAAGTTATCTGTAAAGTTTTATGTAGAGCAGCTCAATGATCATTAAACACAGTTAGGAATTCAATATAAACTTATTTTTTTCTGGTACACTGAATAAAGGAAGATCACAAACTCACTTTACACCTAATGCTTATACTGTGGTGCTTTTGAGGGTATGCTACCACCGAGATTGTATTGTAGAGCTGGGAAGTGTAAAAAAAAAATTTTTTTGATTATACTGTACATAGGTTTTCTTTGTTAGTTTATCCAATTGTGATAAAATTTAAATATATACGTATTACATTTCATAAAAAATTAACTAACGTGAAAAGTATATACTGTAATATATACAATAAATTACAATAACACAAGTAACAAAAATAACTGGCATGTTACCTTTCTTCTAATGGTTGACAATACATGGAAGAAAGTAGTTCCATGATTGTTCCACTTTAGGGATAATAACCCAGTGTCCATTTTCCACTATCACTCCTGCAAAAAAAAAAAAAATAAATAAAATAAATAAAGATATTAAAGCAATCAGATATTAGACGACGACATTTCGTGTGAGATACTTTCCACAAAAACAGAGCTATATGTGAAAATCCAATAGATGGAGTGAATAACTTGTGGGGAAAAAAAGGTTACATTCTGTGCCACCACCAACAAAGCAAAACAACTTTTCTTGTAAATGCATAGTTAACCTAAAATAATATAGGCTAAAAATGCAAAACCACTTTTCTTGTAAATGCACATGGCAGTAAAGCAATTGCAAAGAATTACAGACTGATAACACAAACGTCCCCATCATAAAAATCTTTGAAAGGGTTCTAAGAAGTAAGATCGCCAACAGGAAAAGTGGGTAGATGGATCTATAACTTCCTTACATGTGCAGGCGAGAAAGGTACATCATAATTTACACCTGGAAAATCCAAGGACTGGTCCCAAATCTTCACACAGAAATCACTCCCTATGAAAGCAGAAGACTTGGCAGATGGTGCAACATCCTCCAATGAAAAGCATGGGTGTCATGAGTACATCAAGAGAAAACACAATAAGTGTCAGGGGCCCAAGGCTGTTCAACAGCCTCCCATCATACATAAGGTTGTGGGGTTACAATTATACCCTTATCTGTCTTCAAGAGGGAACTGGACAGATACCAAAAGTCAGTGCCTGACTAGCCAGGCCCGGTGGCCTGGTGGCTAAAGCTCCCGCTTCACACACGGAGGGCCCGGGTTCGATTCCCGGCGGGTGGAAACATTTCAACATATTTCCTTACACCTATTGTCCTGTTCACCTAGCAGCAAATAGGTACCTGGGTGTTAGTCGACTGGTGTGGGTCGCATCCTGGGGGACAAGATTAAGGACCCCAATGGGAATAAGTTAGACAGTCCTCGATGACGCACTGACTTTCTTGGGTTATCCTGGGTGGCTAACCCTCCGGGGTTAAAAATCCGAACGAAATCTTATCTTATCTTATCTTAGTTTGTACAATGGACTGTGTGTGGCAAGCAGTTAACAGCTTAGTTGATCAACCCATGCTTCCCCATGAGGCCTGGTCATGCACCAGGCCACAGGAGCAGGGACCCCCACAATAACCTCCAGGTAGGTTAGGTCCTCTTCAACGTGGTACTACTCGCATAACTGCTGGAGTGTTAACTGTTTCTCTGCAGACTCTTTCCTCATCCTCTTCACCTTCTTCTATCTGAGAATTCAGCTCTGCCAACCTTTCCTCTGGACTTTTCTTCCTCATCATCTAATAGTTCCCTGACATCTTCTGGCTGCATATCTTCAAAGTCCTCACCTGGCAATCTCCTTGCCAGCTGAACAATTTCCCTGACTTGACTCTCAACTGAGAAAAATCCTGAGAAATTATTCACAACACTAGGACATAATTTTCTCCAGCCTGCATTTATTGCTGATATTGGCACATTATCCTATGCACCTTTACATGGCATAATGTGGAAAGGTGCATCTGCAATACCGACTATGCCAGAACTCTGGCACTCTGAACTCTGAGTCAACATCAATTGCTGCAAGCAGTTTCTTCACCACTCCACGTATGTAGATACTACACTTAAATAACATTACACCTTGATCCAGTTGTTGTATCAGTGATGCTGTATTTGGTGGGAAAAATAATGAACCTTTACATTTAGGTTCCAATCCTGCAACAGGTCAGGATAAGCATGGGAATTATCAAGTCAGAAGAATCTTCTATGTGAGGTTCTGGCAGAGCTGATAAAAACATGACTTCAGGAATGAAATGATGCTTGAATCAGTCAACAAATAATCCCCATCATCCATGTTGACTGGTTTGACTGCCAGATAATAGGCAAAGTGGTTTTTGTCTTTCTGTCTTAAGGCAGAGGGATTCTTTGAGTAATATACATACAAGTATGGGTCTACACTTAGTGACCTGTTGCATTACCATACAGCAGCAGCAAACTAAAAGGTCATTTGGTGGCTTAAAGCCAGGAGCCCTTTTTTCTTGCTTGCTTTTCCAAGGTCTATAAGGTATCTTCTTTTAGTATAATCCTATCTCATCAGCATTAAACACCTACTTATGTGCACAATTAACCCTTGGAAATCATTTCCTGCAGCTCGGCAACAAAATTCTCTGCTGCATAAGCTGGCCATGTCAGAGTGCAAGATGAAAATGGGCAGAACCACTGCTAAAGGTAGCGAACTTCAGGGCGAAAGATGGCGAGTGAAATAAAAAATCAATTATGAACAGAAAGAAATGCAGCACCTGGAGGCAAGAAAGGTGGTGGTCCAATGTACAATGGACCCCCGCATAGCGACCTTAATCCGTGCAAGAGGGCTGGTTGTTATGCGAAATGTTCGGTATGCGAATGAATTTTCCCCATAAGAAATAATGGAAATCAAATTAATCCGTGCAAGACACCCAAAAGTATGAAAAAAAAATTTTTACCACATGAAATATACATTTTCCTACACACAAAGAGAAGGATACATGCACAATAGTAGAGTAGTACATGCACAATATATATTGTGCATGTACTACTCTACTAAATGAAGAATAAATGACACTTACCTTTATTGAAGATGCAGCAATGACTGATGAGACACTGTGTCCTGGGAGTGCCTTTTCCTCCTGAGTACTTTAGGTCCTGTTTGGCATTTTCTTCCAGAACAGGCCTTATCACACTGTGTATGCCACTACGATTCTTAAATCTCTCAAACCAACCTTTGCTGGCTTTAAATTCACCAATATGAGCACTAGTTCCAGGCATTTTTCCCTGTTCACCTGGGTGTTAGTCGACTGGTGTGGGTTGCATCCTGGGAGACAAGATTAAGGACCCCAATGGAAATAAGTTAGACAGTCTTCGATGACACTGACTTTTTTGGGTTATCCTGGGTGGCAAATCCTCTGGGGTTAATTGTTTCTTGGTATTCTCAATAAGCCACACCAACAACGGTGCTACAGCAGCAGCAGCAGCTGACGGTGGTACAGCAGCAACAGACGATGCTACAGCAGCAACAGACGATGCTACAGCAGCAGCAGACGATGCTACAGTAGCAACAGACGATGCTACAGCAGCAGCAGACGATGCTACAGCAGCAGCAGACGATGCTACAGCAGCAGCAGACGATGCTACAGCAGCAGCAGCAGCTGACGGTGGTACAACAGCAGCAGCAGCTGACAGTGCAGCAGCAGCTGTACCACCAATAGTAGCGATGGTTGATTGGGGTTTATTATACAACCTGGCCAGCTCGGAGACACGCACTCCACTTTCATACTTATCAATGATCTTTTTCTTCATCTCTATAGTAATTCTCACCCTTATTGCTGTAGGGTTGGCACTAGAAGCTTTCTTGGGGCCCATGGTCACTTATTTTCCAGAAAAAATCACCAAAAACACTGTAATAATACGAAATGTTCCGATTGTATGCTTGGATGTTACTGCGGAGGCTGGCTGGTAAACAATGCCACTGGCGGAACATGTGAGCGTGGCTCAGGCCGCACATTGGACGCGTCTCGGACGAAGGGCGGTGAGCGGGTTTTTGGGCGGTATGCGAGGCAAAATTTTTGCGAAAAAAGCGAGCGGTATGCGGATTGTACGGTATGCGATGCGTGCGGTATGCGGGGGTCCACTGTATATACATTTTTTATGGCTTGCATTACCAATTTTTATGATTTGCGAGATAAAATGACAAGACTTCAAAATGTACAGTATTACTGTGCCTGCATTTGTAGAGCAGTAAACCATCAATGTAAGTGACTAATAAGGGATTGAACATTAAAATGGTATAAAATACCGACAGGTTGTTAGGTAAGACACATATGCAACAGTTAGGTATCTTTATTATGAAACGTTTCGCCTACACAGTAGGCTTCTTCAGTCAAGTACAGAAAAGTTGATAGAAGCAGAAGATACTTGAAGACGATGTAATCAGTCCATCACCCTTAAAGTTTTGAGGTGGTCAGTCCCTCAGTCTGGAGAAGAGCATTGTTCCATAATATGAAACAATATGGAGATGAAGTGACAGGATGGAGCTTTTTATAGCGCCAAGAGGAGAGACGTAGGCCACTAGGAGAGGTAAGAACTCAGATGTTGAGAGGTCAGGTCCCTCTCAAATCCAGCCCCTCTCACTAGTGGAAGTTATCGAAGTTGATTGCAGGTCTGTACCAAGATACCCTTGTGTTGCAGTGTCTGACAGATTGAACATTAAAATGGTATAAAATACCGACAGGTTGTTAGGTAAGACACATATGCAACAGTTAGGTATCTTTATTATGAAACGTTTCATAATAAAGATACCTAACTGTTGCATATGTGTCTTACCTAATAAGGTATTGTCCATATGTCCCTTAATAATCAGAATACTAAAAATAGAAAAAAAAGTACTCTACTGTATACTTAATACAGTACTGCAATAAACATTGGAAATAAAAAGAGTTAAGAGTACAATTTACTCAGTGGACATTGCCTATCATCTTAAAAGTCAGTTACGTATATGGACATTCGTTATATTGAGGGTTTACCTTATTTAATAGAGCTGTTTGAATTCTGCATACCTAGGATAATAATTTATTTTCCAGACTAGGAGTGGATTTTTATGATTTATAACATACAAAATTATCATGATTTGTATTAGCATTTTTTACAACTAGTATTAGCACATTTTATGACTCATATTGGCAGTATTAATCGTAATTTTGTATTAACTAATTTTATCTGGATTAATAGTTTGCAATAAGCTCCTATTTTTTGCATTAGCAGTGGTAGTTTTATTTTTATTGTGTGTATTATTTGTTTCTACAGGAAAGAGTAAGGTTATGTGGATAACAAAAAAAAAATGGTGATGAAAGATTGGATATCAGATTGGAGGGAGAGAGTATGGAGGAGGTGAATGTATTCAGATATTTGGAAGTGGACGTATCAGCGGATGGGTCTATGAAAGATGAGGTGAATCATAGAATTGATGAGGGGAAAAGGGTGAGTGGTGCACTTAGGAGTCTGTGGAGACAAAGAACTTTGTCCTTGGAGGCAAAGAGGGGAATGTATGAGAGTATAGTTTTACCAACGCTCTTATATGGTTGTGAAGCATGGGTGATGAATGCTGCAGCGAGGAGAAGGCTGGAGGCAGTGGAGATGTCATGTCTGAGGGCAATGTGTGGTGTGAATATAATGCAGAGAATTCGTAGTTTGGAAGTTAGGAGGTGCGGGATTGCCAAAACTGTTGTCCAGAGGGCTGAGGAAGGGTTGTTGAGGTGGTTCGGACATGTAGAGAATGGAGCGAAACAGAATGACTTCAAAAGTGTATCAGTCTGTAGTGGAAGGAAGGCGGGGTAGGGGTCGGCCTAGGAAAACTTGGAGGGAGGTGGTAAAGGAGGTTTTGTGTGTGAGGGGCTTGGACTTCCAGCGGGCATGCATGAGCGTGTTTGATAGGAGTGAATGGAGACAAATGGTTTTTAATACTTGACGTGCTGTTGGAGTGTGAGCAAAGTAACATTTATGAAGGGATTCAGCGAAACCGGCAGGCTGGACTTGAGTCCTGGAGATGGGAAGTACAGTGCCTGCACTCTGAAGGAGGGGTGTTAATGCTGCAGTTTAAAAACTGTAGTGTAAAGCACCCTTCTGGCAAGACAGTGATGGAGTGAATGATGGTGAAAGTTTTTCTTTTTTGGGCCACCCTGCCTTGGTGGGAATCGGCCAGTGTGCTAATAAAAAAAAAAATGTTAAAGTTTTGCATTAGCCATTTCTATGATCTGTATTAGCAGTTTCAAGAATGTTTATTAACTCTCTGATTTGTATTACTGGTAGTTATTTCTATGGTTTGTATTACCAGCTATTTATTTATATGTACAGTGGAACCTCAAATTTCGAACGTATTGCTTATCGAACTCTTCAAAAATAGAACCCTTTTTTCGAAGCAACTTTGTCCCTATTATCGAACTTGCCCCTATTTTCGAACCGCCGGGTACTGGACCTGTCCGGCAGCCTGCTCTGTCCACGTCCCCACGCAGGCGCCTTGAGCCAGTCTGGTTTTGTCAATGCTTGAGTGAACACTAACCTGTGCTCTCATTCAAACATTTTACGATTATTTCATTGTATTTAGTGCTTGTGGGACTGTGAAATAAGCTACAATGGGCCCAAAGAAACTTGCTAGTGGTACCCTGTGGTAAAGAAAGTGAGAAACACCATAGATGTGAAGGAAATAATACAGAAGTGGAATGATGTCCAAATGTTTGTGGAGAAGTACCACCCTGAGCAATCTGAAACAAGCCATCTTTGCAATAAGTTCAGTGACAGAACCATGTCCCATTTTAGGGAAATCTTAAAGAGGCACCAGAAACAGAGGACAGTGGACAGTTATTTTGTGAGACAGGGGTCCAGTGACTCTCAAGCTGGTCCTAGTGGCATTAAAAGACAGAGAAGGGAAGTAACCCCAGAGAGGGCTTTGATACCTGAAGTCCTCATGGAGGGGGATTCGCCTTCCAAACACTAACCCCAACTCCCTCTCTCCTCCTCCCTATCTTCCAGATGCCATCACCAATCTTCACTAAAGGTAAGTAAATGTTATTTTATATGTTAATTTAATTGAACAATATATTTGTTGTATCTAAAACTATAATTAATCTCTACAAATTTTTTTTTTTTTTTGTGAATATTTTTGGCTTCTGGAACAGATTAATTGTATTTCCATTATTTCTTATGGGAAGTATTGCTTCGCTTTTCAGACTTTTCAAATTTAGAACTAACTCCTGGAATGGATTAAGTTCGATATTTGAGGTTCCACTGTACTATCTGATTTTATTTCATTTAGCTGTTTTTATTATATGATAACTGTACATATAATTTGTAATGTTTCTCTTTTGCCTTAGCCAGCTAGTAATAATAATAATAATAATAATAATAATAATAATAATAATAATAATAATAATAATAATAATAATAATAATAATAATAATAATAATAATAATATTTTATTTCAGCATGATACAATGTTTGTACAAAGGTGAATGACATTTAAATGTACATGCAATAAGTCCCTATATATGTAGAGCATTTCAGGCAAATTTAAGACTAACTTAAAATTAATAGGGCAATAACAATATGAGTAATTTTATACATACATTCACTTGGGTGAGTGTAAATATAATTTAGGAGTTTATAATGAATACAAGAGGGCTGAATATCCTACTAGTTCATGCTATATGGCTTTTAAAGTTTAAGTGAAAGGAATTACATGTTTGATTATTAACAAAAGGGGATATAATCAATATTTTAATGTTTGAGAGGATTACAGATATTGATAGTAAGTTTGTATTGCTTTACACATGTTTGTGACATTGAGAATATGCATGTGCAGTTTTCCCTTATTTAGCAGATGCTGGAACATGTTAGGGAGATAAGGTGCATTTTAACAGTAGTTTTGAAAATGCTGACTGAGACAGTGGTTCTGGAGATTTCTGGCAGAGTTCCAGATTTTGGGCCCTTTTATGTACAATGAATTTTTGAAGAAATTTAGCCGGACATAGGAAATGTCATAGTAATTTTTGTGCCTAGTATTATGTCTATGGGTCCTGTTGCAACTGTCAAGAAAGTGCTTCTGATTGGAATTGATATTAGAATTTCTTGCTTTGTCAATGTAGGATGCACAGCATCCTACATCTCACATTTACTGTTTTGGATACTTTTATTGTCGTGTGTTAGGTATGGGTGTTGAATTTCAAGTTGGTGTCAAGGTGGAGAACCAGAAATTTTCCCTCAATATGTTTAGCAATAAGGGTATTGTTAATCATAATGTTTAGTTGGACATCACTTGCCCTGCTCCCAGGGCAATTTCCTGTCCAATATTTAAAACTTTGCAATTGTCTATATTAAACTGCATCTGCCACTTCTCTGACCATTGCATCAGTCTATTCAAATCTTCCTGGAGTGCTCTAACATCCTCGTCAGAATGTATTCGACGGCCTATTTTGGCGTCATTGGCAAACTCGCTTATGTCGCTCTTTATGCCCTCATCAATGTCGTTTATGTAGGTTGTGAACAACAGGGGGCCCAACACCTAACTTGAAATAACAGTTTCTATTATTTGTACTGTTAATTTTAACGACTATTTGCATCAACAATTTCTGTGATTCATAGCAGAAGCTGTTTTTATCTGTATTAGTTTTTATTATTTGTATTTGCTATTTTTATGATTTGAATTTGTAACTGATTTAAATTAGCATTTTATGATAAATATTAGTAGCTGCTATGATTTGTATCAGCTATTTCTAATATTTCTTTTAAATAATAATTTTAAATGTTAAACTGTTTTAGATCTGTGTAAAATCACCACCAACTGTTACTGTTATATGCCTATACTGTACTGTATACAATAAAATTACATTTTTTATTTAGGCTTAATAAGTAAACTTTTGCAATGATTTTATACACAGTAGTAAATTCTGCAGAATTTAACCTATATTATTATTATTATAATCCAGGGGAAGCGCTAAACCCGTAGAATTTAACCTATAACCCCTGTGATATTAAATTCACCATCTACATAATTATTATAATCAAGGAAAGTGCTAAGTGCACAAGTCATACAGCGCTGGGGAATGGAAGGTTATCAGCTTTGATCTAAAGAGGGCAGCTCAAAGTACTTGAAACAAAAGCTTTTTTTTTTTTACCAGCATCACGGTACGTAGGTATTTGCAACTCCAGTATGTGATGACTGAGAGGCAGTGGGGTGATGAAGCCTGGAATCATTATAATATAATGAAACTGAGTTTTTTTTCATTATTGTTGGTCTGAGTATCATTTGTGTTATGTGGCTTTACTATTTACATATGCCACAACATGTACTATTTGTTTGAGGTGTTTGTGCCCCTCAAGGAAGGTTCCTTGATGTTGGTGAGGGGCTCTTGATTTAGGGAATTGGATCTGTGCTCCAGTTCCCCGAATTAAGCCTGAATGCCTTCCACATCCCCCCCTCTAGGCGCTGTATAATCCTCCGGGTTTAGCGCTTCCCCTTGATAATAATAATAATTGAGGTGTTTGTAAGGATCTGCATAAAGTACTTGTAGGGATTTGCATCGTCTCCTGGGATTTAACCCGAGACGAACAGATGAAGAGGAATTATCTGAAGACAGCAAGTACCTCGAATTCCTTATATAACAAGTCATTCAGCAACATCAAGGCACCTCCTCACCCTTGAAGAATACACCAAAATAATAATGTGACGTGGTACCCGTCATCCCAAGGTCCCGTCCCCTCCCACCTTCCTCCCCCGGAATATTTTTTTTTTCAAGTGAGCTGACCACTACTGTGACCTCCCAGCCATCACATGCCTCACTCTCCACACGCTTACTTCAATACATCACAATACAAACGTCCCCATTCAAGGTTACATCATCATTTAGCGACTATCAATTTGGCCGTCGGAGGTGTGATGCTGCTACTGAGGGAGCTGGAGCAAGGATTACCACCGTTTCTGGGGAGTAACTGCGTGGTTTATATAGGTGTTAAGGTAGTTGATATAAGCAGGTGAGAGTGCTGGGTTTAGAGGTGTGCATGAGTTGGTTGAGGTCAGCTTACTTGTGTCATTGCTGAGTCAGGGAGGACAGACGCCACCATCACAAGCGACGCGCAACAGATCCTCGGGGAATTTCCTCGCCCACTACGAACCTATCTATATTTCACGGCTTTTCTTCCGGTTTTTAATTTATACTTCCAACTTATTATTCGTTAATCGTACCATAATAAAATCTGGACATTATTCGAAAGATTTTAATACCTATTGGATTAGAATTTTATAATATATTGTTGCTCAATCATTTGTTGACCAATAGCGTAAGTAACACATCTGACTAATGACTACTAATAAATGACATCATATACTCTTAGAATGATCTAGTGATCTCAGTATATCAAAATAAATTACAAATTGTGATCTGTATAGACATGAACATATATTCATTACTAATCGGATACGTCTGTATTCCTCTTAAAGTCAGGGTGTGCATTCAGGCAGAGATAAGATAAGAGTTTATTAGGATTATTAACCACGAAGGCTTACTAAACCTTGCAGCTCAGTTCTGGTCTCCATATTACAGAATAGATATAAATTCGTTAGAAAACATTCAGCAAAGAATGACAAAATTAATACATAAATAATCTTCCTCATGAAGAAATACCGAAGTCCCTTAAATTACATTCTCTTTAAGATGAAGAATGAGGGGAGACATGATTGAAGTCTATAAGTGGAAGATGAGTATTAACAAAGTGGATATAAATAAGGTCCTGAGAATATCCCTCTATGAAAGAACTCGCAATAATGGATTCAAATTAGATTTAGAAAGGATGGATATAGACTCATTAGAGAACATACAGAGAAGAATGACTAAAATGATTTACTGTGTAAGGAACCTTCCGTATGAAGATAGACTCAAAGCCTTAAATCTCCACTCTCTGGAGAGGCGTAGAATGAGGGGAGATATCATTGAAGTGTATAAGTGGATGGCGGGCATAAACAAGGGAGATATTAATAAAGTACTGAGGGTGTCGAACCAGGTAAGAACCAGGAATAATGGATTTAAGTTGGATAAATTTAGATTTAGAAAGGACATAGGTAAGTACTGGTTTTCTAACAGAGTTGTAGATGCGTGGAACAGTCTTCCCAGTGGGGTGATAGAGGCTAGGACCTTGTGTGGCTTTAAGAAGAGACTGGACAAATATATGAGTGGGAGGGGCTGGGTTTGGTTGGTGTCATTGGGTACGGGAGTTATTTCTAGGGAAGCTTTAGGTAGTAGTCGTTTTGATAAGGACCTGCCTCGCATGGGCCAGTAGGCCTTCTGCAGCGTTCCTCCATTCTTATGTTCTTATGTAGGAAAGTGCTGGTTTGGAAATAAATTCAAATTCAAAGTTTATTCTCTATAAGGATTACAATGCTGAGTTTACAGAAATTTGGTTATTGTGTGGTTTACATGTAGTAAAATTGTGATTACAAAGTGTACCACTAGAACGCTTAGCATGGCTAGGCATTTCGGGCAGACTTAGTTTTATTCTTAATTGTAAAATATTACAAATTATGAGGTAAGTTGGTATTATGGCTAAGTGACTAAATACTAGTTTGTGAGTTTAGCAATGTGAATGCTTTTGTTTTGGCACAGTACATAGTTTCAGTATTGGAGTATCACAGGATTCATTATTTTAAGATTGAGATTAATATTTCTGTTTATGGTCAAATGAGTGAGTGAGTGTAAGTGTGAACCACCAGGTGGTATTCGTGTAGTTAGTTGACGGGATGTATCAGGGAGATAAGATGTTTTCTAATGGTATTTTTGAAGGTGATGAATGTGTCTGCAGTTCTAGAGTTCTCAGGTAGGGTATTCCAGATTTTAGGGCCTTTGACATACATTGAATTTTTGTAAAGGTTTAGTCGGACTCGGGGAATGTCGTAGAGATGTTTGTGTCTGGTGTTATGCCTGTGGGTTCTGTCACAACTATCAAGAAAGCGTTTTAGGTCAAGGTTGATATTAGAGTTTAAGGCCCTGTAGATATAGATTGCACAGTAGTAAGTGTGGATGTACTGAACTGGGAGTAAGTTTAGGTCTATGAAGAGTGGGGGGGGGGGGTGTTGCCAGGGATGGGATTTAGTGATTATTCTTACTGCAGCTTTTTGTTGGGTTATTATTGTTAGGTAAGCCACATATGCTTATGTACATAGTTCTACTGTCTTCAAGTTGTCCTAGAATTTGTATTGATAAAGCCACTGGATGGCGAAACGTCTACAATAAAGATACCCAGATGTTGCACATGTGTCTTACTCTCACATATGCTTATTATTGGCTTTAGGTGTGTTGCTGCAGTTGATCCCCAAGCACAAATAGCATAGGTGAGGTATGGATAAATAAGTGAGTGGTATAGTGTGAGAAGGGCATTTTGCGGCACGTAGTATCGTATCTTGGAGAGGATCCCAACCGTTTTGGATACTTTTTTGGTTATATGCTGGATATGGGTGCTGAAATTCAGGTTGTTGTCAAGGTATAAGCCTAGGAATTTGCCCCCATTATTTCTGGTAATTAGAGTGTTGTCAATCTTAATGTTAATTTGTGCATCTCCTGCTCTGCTACCAAACATAATATAGTAGGTTTTGTCAGTGTTAAGCGTAAGTTTATTGGCTGTCATTCAAGTCGATATTTTAATCAGCTCGTCATTCACAATGGTGTTGAGGGTGGCAAGATTAGGGTGAGAGATGACATAAGTCGTGTCATCAGCAAAGAGAATGGGTTTCAGGTGTTGGGATACGTTTGGAAGGTCATTGATGTATATGAGGAAGAGCAGGGTAGTCGATAAGTGGAACAGTCTGCTTAGTAGGGTAATTAAAGCTAAAACCTTGGGTATTTTCAAGTTTAGATTGGATAAATTCATGAGTTGGGAAGGGGTTGGATTTAAGCGGGATTTTCACATAAGTTAAAAGGGTTATGAAAGCTTATTGCTTGGGTAGCACTGAAAATGGGTTGGGCAAACATTTTTATTAGTGGGTTGGATTCGACATGGATCTGTCAAATATGAGTCAGTAGGGCTGTTGCGGTGTTTCTCCTTTCTTATGTTCTTATGATGGGTAATATTAAGTTCAGGTTATGGTCTGAGTTAATCGATAATTTATTCCTTAAAATATTCAATATTAGTTGGATTTATTATAGGGGAAATGATTAGAAATGTAACATAACGTTTGAAAACCTAACGTAGCCCTACCTAAACTAACTTGAAGTAACTTTACTCCACCAGCGATAAATATGGAAATATCCAGCCTTTGTTTACGTTCTGATATACCTTTATTTATGAAAAAAAAAACACAGTTCAGTACTTTTATTGGAGGAAACATTTAGCCACGAGTGGGTTCTTCAGTCTTAATACAGAAATAACTCAAAACGCGTATATATAGTGGCAGGAGTCAGGTGGTAAACTGCAAGACAGTAGTTGTAATAGTTGAAGATTGAGACACTTATGCAGCATATGGAAATCTTTATTCAGGAAACGTTTCGCCACACAGTGGCTTCATCAGTCCAATACAAAGAGGAAGGCGTAAGGAGAGGAGGAGAATGAGGTAATCAGTCCCTCAACCTGGAGTCGATGTGTTCAGTCCATCAATCTTGTAGAATGTACAGCATAGGGCCGAAGACGTGGCTTATATACTGTAGTGAGGTGACGTGAAGCAGATGGAGGCGGGGTCATAGTGGTACCATCCACTAGTCGAAGTAGGTCTTCGTCCAAAGGTTCAACCTTTGGACGAAGACCTACTTCGACTAGTGGATGGTACCACTATGACCCCGCCTCCATCTGCTTCACGTCACCTCACTACAGTATATAAGCCACGTCTTCGGCCCTATGCTGTACATTCTACAAGATTGATGGACTGAACACATCGACTCCAGGTTGAGGGACTGATTACCTCATTCTCCTCCTCTCCTTACGCCTTCCTCTTTGTATTGGACTGATGAAGCCACTGTGTGGCGAAACGTTTCCTGAATAAAGATTTCCATATGCTGCATAAGTGTCTCAATCTTCAACTTGTCGGTTTTTCAAACCATTCATCACACAGTAGTAATAGTAGTAGCAGCAATAGTACACTGGATGAGGACAACCAATTACCGTTCACGACGTGCTCCTCCTACTCACAGATGAAAACAAACTTACTTTTAAAGTCTACTCTGTAGACATCAAAGTCTACTCTAGACCAACCTACATTTGAGACTGGACCTCCTGTTTTTATCTGTTTGCGGGGAGAGGAGTGTTAGGTAAGACACATATGCAACAGTCAGGTATCTTTATTTCGAAACGTTTCGCCTACACAGTAGGCTTCTTCAGTCGAGTACAGAAAAGTTGATAGAAGCAGAAGATACTTGAAGACGATGTAATCAGTCCATCACCCTTAAAGTTTTGAGGTGGTCAGTCCCTCAGTCTGGAGAAGAGCATTGTTCCGTTGTCTGAAACAATATGAAGTTGAAGTGACAGGATGGAGCCTTTATATAGTGCCAGGAGGTGAGAAGGAGGTTGGTTTGGGAGGGCAGGTCCCTCTCAAACCCAGCCGTTCTCACTAGTAGAGGTCGAAGTTGATGGTCTGTACCAAGATACCCTTGTGTTGCAGTGTCTGACAGAATGAACATTAAAATGGTATAAAATACCGACAGATTGTTAGGTAAGACACATATGCAACAGTCAGGTATCTTTATTTCGAAACGTTTCGCCTACACAGTAGGCTTCTTCAGTCGAGTACAGAAAAGTTGATAGAAGCAGAAGATACTTGAAGACGATGTAATCAGTCCATCACCCTTAAAGTTTTGAGGTGGTCAGTCCCTCAGTCTGGAGAAGAGCATTGTTCCGTTGTCTGAAACAATATGAAGTTGAAGTGACAGGATGGAGCCTTTATATAGTGCCAGGAGGTGAGAAGGAGGTTGGTTTGGGAGGGCAGGTCCCTCTCAAACCCAGCCGTTCTCACTAGTAGAGGTCGAAGTTGATGGTCTGTACCAAGATACCCTTGTGTTGCAGTGTCTGACAGAATGAACATTAAAATGGTATAAAATACCGACAGATTGTTAGGTAAGACACATATGCAACAGTCAGGTATCTTTATTTCGAAACGTTTCGCCTACACAGTAGGCTTCTTCAGTCGAGTACAGAAAAGTTGATAGAAGCAGAAGATACTTGAAGACGATGTAATCAGTCCATCACCCTTAAAGTTTTGAGGTGGTCAGTCCCTCAGTCTGGAGAAGAGCATTGTTCCGTTGTCTGAAACAATATGAAGTTGAAGTGACAGGATGGAGCCTTTATATAGTGCCAGGAGGTGAGAAGGAGGTTGGTTTGGGAGGGCAGGTCCCTCTCAAACCCAGCCGTTCTCACTAGTAGAGGTCGAAGTTGATGGTCTGTACCAAGATACCCTTGTGTTGCAGTGTCTGACAGAATGAACATTAAAATGGTATAAAATACCGACAGATTGTTAGGTAAGACACATATGCAACAGTCAGGTATCTTTATTTCGAAACGTTTCGCCTACACAGTAGGCTTCTTCAGTCGAGTACAGAAAGGTTGATAGAAGCAGAAGATACTTGAAGACGATGTAATCAGTCCATCACCCTTAAAGTTTTGAGGTGGTCAGTCCCTCAGTCTGGAGAAGAGCATTGTTCCGTTGTCTGAAACAATATGAAGTTGAAGTGACAGGATGGAGCCTTTATATAGTGCCAGGAGGTGAGAAGGAGGTTGGTTTGGGAGGGCAGGTCCCTCTCAAACCCAGCCGTTCTCACTAGTAGAGGTCGAAGTTGATGGTCTGTACCAAGATACCCTTGTGTTGCAGTGTCTGACAGAATGAACATTAAAATGGTATAAAATACCGACAGATTGTTAGGTAAGACACATATGCAACAGTCAGGTATCTTTATTTCGAACCTCCTGGCACTATATAAAGGCTCCATCCTGTCACTTCAACTTCATATTGTTTCAGACAACGGAACAATGCTCTTCTCCAGACTGAGGGACTGACCACCTCAAAACTTTAAGGGTGATGAACTGATTACATCGTCTTCAAGTATCTTCTGCTTCTATCAACTTTTCTGTACTCGACTGAAGAAGCCTACTGTGTAGGCGAAACGTTTCGAAATAAAGATACCTGACTGTTGCATATGTGTCTTACCTAACAATCTGTCGGTATTTTATACCATTTTAATGTTCATTCTGTCAGACACTGCAACACAAGGGTATCTTGGTACAGACCATCAACTTCGACCTCTACTAGTGAGAACGGCTGGGTTTGAGAGGGACCTGCCCTCCCAAACCAACCTCCTTCTCACCTCCTGGCACTATATAAAGGCTCCATCCTGTCACTTCAACTTCATATTGTTTCAGACAACGGAACAATGCTCTTCTCCAGACTGAGGGACTGACCACCTCAAAACTTTAAGGGTGATGGACTGATTACATCGTCTTCAAGTATCTTCTGCTTCTATCAACTTTTCTGTACTCGACTGAAGAAGCCTACTGTGTAGGCGAAACGTTTCGAAATAAAGATACCTGACTGTTGCATATGTGTCTTACCTAACAATCTGTCGGTATTTTATACCATTTTAATGTTCATTCTGTCAGACACTGCAACACAAGGGTATCTTGGTACAGACCATCAACTTCGACCTCTACTAGTGAGAACGGCTGGGTTTGAGAGGGACCTGCCCTCCCAAACCAACCTCCTTCTCACCTCCTGGCACTATATAAAGGCTCCATCCTGTCACTTCAACTTCATATTGTTTCAGACAACGGAACAATGCTCTTCTCCAGACTGAGGGACTGACCACCTCAAAACTTTAAGGGTGATGGACTGATTACATCGTCTTCAAGTATCTTCTGCTTCTATCAACTTTTCTGTACTCGACTGAAGAAGCCTACTGTGTAGGCGAAACGTTTCGAAATAAAGATACCTGACTGTTGCATATGTGTCTTACCTAACAATCTGTCGGTATTTTATACCATTTTAATGTTCATTCGGGGAGAGGAGTCTTGGTTGCTAATCTTAACACCCTAGTTCTGTCAGGAAACTCTAGCCTCTGTGGAGACCACGTGGTGAATTTTTCCAGGGAGGTGACCTCTAGCCACAAGTTAACGGAGGTATGGAGACTTTATAACCTCTGGGAAATAGCTAAAAGGGGGCTGCCGGGTTATCAAATTGGAAGAGACCCGAGCCGGGATCCATCCAAGTGAATCGCCGAGAATAGAACAGCTAAGAAGGACGATTACACACTCTTCTGCTGTCCTCGACACGTGAGGGAAACAGAAACTCTCTCTACCACAAGCCTCCCTATGATCCACGTTTGGTAGGGAAACCCATACCTTCAAGAATCGTCGTCCCTTCTTCTTCCACGATGCAGTCGTGATGAATGGTTTGAAAAACCGACAAGTTGAAGATTGAGACACTTATGCAGCATATGGGAATCTTTATTCAGGAAACGTTTCGCCACACAGTGGCTTCATCAGTCCAATACAAAGAGGAAGGCGTAAGGAGAGGAGGAGAATGAGGTAATCAGTCCCTCAACCTGGAGTCGATGTGTTCAGTCCATCAATCTTGTAGAATGTACCATTCTACAAGATTGATGGACTGAACACATCGACTCCAGGTTGAGGGACTGATTACCTCATGTACATTCTACAAGATTGATGGACTGAACACATCGACTCCAGGTTGAGGGACTGATTACCTCATTCTCCTCCTCTCATTACGCCTTCCTCTTTGTATTGGACTGATGAAGCCACTGTGTGGCGAAACGTTTCCTGAATAAAGATTCCCATATGCTGCATAAGTGTCTCAATCTTCACGATGCAGTCGTATCGTGAGAAGATAAAACTCACTAGTGGAGTAATGACTCCACTGAAGTTGCCCTTGTGGTTGCTCTGAAGAAGAATGCCTTCACTGTAAAGTAAAAGGACACAAGTGCAACTAATGTGACATTTATTGTGGCAACGTTTCGCTCTCCAGGAGCTTTATCAAGCCATTACAAGCCATTACATACTTTACATATTGTCGGTAATTCTACCAACTTTATTACAATGCCTTCACTGTCGCCTGCATCAGCGATAATGAGGCCGACAGCTTCATCACGACCTCTGCCACCAAGACCTTGAAGAACAGAGGATTTCAAGTTGTGTCCTCTCCAGTTCTGAGGGCGAAGAAATCCATCTCCGCCAAAAGACTGGACAAGGTCTTCACGGCTCTCCATCGACGACCTCAAGGCTTCTTTTGAGGACCAGAACCCCTGGGCCTATGGGAACATTCACGCAGATATTAAATACTTCCTCCATGATCAAGAACACGGTTACCGACATCGCCATGGCTACCCAAACTCTCGCCGACGGTCTGGCTATTTCCTATTACTACATTCACCCAAGAAACATCGAACCTGAGCACTACCAGCACCTCACTCCTTGATGGACCTGTTATTCTTACAACCATCTCTCCAAGGACTCCCCAATCAAAGACAAGAAATTCTGCTCGGAATGCAGAAGTGATGGCCACTATTTCAAACCTTGCACCACCTTGATGGAATAGCAACCATCGCACTCTTACAGCAAAATCCCCCCTGGGAAAGGAAATAGTCGCTAAGAACCAAGAAGACTGGAAGAAAATGATCTCTTCTGAAAAAGAGAAAGAGGTTGACATTTGTGCAAGAGTGAAATGGGACAACCTTGTTTTCTACACCTCCTTCCTACAGCAGTTCCACCTTATGCAAGAAATTGTACACAAGGCTGTGTGATGGCACAGTCAAATTCACCAGAGCACACTGTACCTCTTCTGGACCAAACAAGCCCAGGAATACCCTGTTGACCTGTCCCACCTCTCCAGGTCAACTATTAAGAAATCCAGAAACGGTTCTTCCACTACAAACCCGTCTTAATCCACCTCGACCACTAAAATCAACATCACTGTGTGCTGCCCTCTCCTGTGATCCTCCCTGCTGTCCTACCTAGACAAGACCTTCACTCCTGCTGCTCTCCACATTGTCCATGAATGCTTCACGGTTGGGTTTAGCCTTGGCTCTTTCTCTACGATTGCGGACGCTCATCTTCAGCGCTATTCTTCGCATGTTACCACTTCAAGATTCGACCCTTGGGGACTTTCTTGTGTAGAACATTATCAAAGGCCTTACTGAAGTTCATATACACAATACCGTGTTCTTTATCTTGGGCTACCACTTCGAATACCTTAGAGAAAAAAGGTTAACAAGTTCGTAAGGCATGAATGCCTTTTTCTAAAACCGTGTTATGATTCGTTGATCAAATTATATCTTTTAAGGTGGCTTTCAGTTCCATCAGCAATTAGTGATTCCATCAACTTTCTCACAAGTGAGATTTGGCCGATTGGTCTACAATTTGAAGCTAAGCATCTATCTTCCGCCTTGTAAATGGGTATAACATTTGCCACGTTGAATTTATCTGGTACTATACCTGTGTGCAGTAATATGTTGAAGAGACTAGCTAATTGTGTGCCAAAGTTCCTATTTAAATCCCTTTTAGAACGCTTACAAACAGCTCATCAGGGTCCAGTGACTTGTTTGGCCTCAATCTATCCAGTTGTTTGATTACCATGTCAATAGTGATTTTGATGTTACATAATTTATTTTCGTCCTGACCAGCATATTTATTGATTTCTGAGATTTCGTTTGTATTCTCTTGTGTAGAAATTGGGGAAATAAATGTTGAAAATAGTATACATTTCTTCGTCACCAACAGCAGTTTAATCTAATCTTATTGTTATATTCCTGAAAAACTTCAATAAGGTGACCCTCATCCCTTGATTTGCCTGAAAATGTCTCTGTCTTCACCCAGATGTTTGAATCTATTTTTTTTTACCATTTAGGGTCATTCAAACCTGTTGCAAAAATGAGAGTACCACCACCACTCACAATGAGAATACCACCATTCACAGAGTACCACCATCCACAGTGAGAGTACCATCATCCGCAGTGAGAGTATCATCATTCACAGTGAGAGTACCACTGCTGACAGTGAGAGTGCTACCACCCGCGGTGAAACTATCATAGTCAGAGTATCACGTCTCAGAGTCCCAGCTCCCACACTCAGTAGTACCTCTCACGGAGTACCACCTCTCACAGAGTAACACGTCTCAGTGAGAATACCATATCTCACAGTGAGAGTACCGTGTCTCACAGTGAGATTACCACGTCTCACAGTGAGAGTACCACGTCTCACAGTGAGAGTACCACATCCCACAGTGAGAGTACCACGTCTCACAGTGAGAGTACCACATCCCACAGTGAGAGTACCACGTCTCACAGTGAGAGTACCACGTCTCACAGTGAGAGTATCACGTCCCACAGTGAGAGTACCACGTCCCACAGTGAGAGTACCACGTCTCACAGTGAGAGTACCACGTCTCACAGTGAGAGTATCACGTCCCACAGTGAGAGTACCACGTCCCACAGTGAGAGTACCACGTCCCACAGTGAGAGTACCACTTCCCACAGTGAGAGTACCACGTCCCACAGTGAGAGTACCACGTCCCACAGTGAGAGTACCACGTCTCAAAGTCAGAGTACCACATCCCACAGTCAGAGTACCACGTCCCACAGTCAGAGTACCAAGTCCCACAGTGAGAGTACCACGTCCCACAGTGAGAGTACCACGTCTCACAGTGAGAGTACCACGTCTCACAGTGAGAGTACCACGTCTCACAGTCAGAGTACCACGTCCCACAGTGAGAGTACCACGTCCCACAGTGAGAGTACCACGTCTCACAGTGAGAGTACCACGTCTCACAGTGAGAGTACCACGTCTCACAGTGAGAGTACCACGTCTCACAGTCAGAGTACCACGTCCCACAGTGAGAGTACCACGTCCCACAGTGAGAGTACCACGTCTCACAGTGAGAGTACCACGTCTCACAGTGAGAGTACCACGTCTCACAGTGAGAGTACCACGTCTCACAGTGAGAGTACCACGTCTCACAGTGAGAGTACCACGTCTCACAGTGAGAGTACCACGTCCCACAGTGAGAGTACCACGTCTCACAGTGAGAGTACCACGTCTCACAGTCAGAGTACCACGTCCCACAGTCAGAGTACCACGTCTCACAGTCAGAGTACCACGTCCCACAGTGAGAGTACCACGTTCCACAGCGAGAGTACCACGTCTCACAGTGAGAGTACCACGTCCCACAGTGAGAGTACCACGTCTCACAGTGAGAATACCACGTCTCACAGTGAGAGTACCACGTCTCACAGTGAGAGTACCACGTCTCACAGTGAGAGTACCACGTCCCACAGTGAGAGTACCACGTCTCACAGTGAGAGTGCCACGTCTCACAGAGTACCACGTCCCACAGTGAGAGTACCACGTCTCACAGTGAGAGTACCACGTCTCACAGTGAGAGTACCACGTCCCACAGTGAGAGTACCACGTCTCACAGTGAGAGTGCCACGTCTCACAGAGTACCACGTCTCACAGTGAGAGTACCACGTCTCACAGTCAGAGTACCACGTCTCACAGTCGGAGTACCACGTCTCACAGTCAGAGTACCACGTCTCACAGTGAGAGTACCACGTCTCACAGTCAGAGTACCACGTCTCACAGTGAGAGTACCACGTCTCACAGTCAGAGTACCACGTCTCACAGTCAGAGTACCACGTCTCACAGTGAGAGTACCACGTCTCACAGTCAGAGTACCACGTCTCACAGTCAGAGTACCACGTCTCACAGACAGAGTACCACGTCTCACAGTCAGAGTACCACGTCTCACAGTCAGAGTACCACGTCTCACAGTCAGAGTACCACGTCTCACAGTCAGGGTACCACGTCTCACAGTCAGAGTACCACGTCTCACAGTCAGAGTACCACGTCTCACAGTCAGAGTACCACGTCTCACATCTTCCTGTCTTCAGAAACACACACAACAGTAATGTGGTGTCTGAAAGTCGTTTCCAAAATGAAATATTGCCAAATAACAATTTCTCGCTATTAATTTCATTTTAATAAACGTATTCGCGTTTGAATTATTGAAAATAATACTCATTCAAAATATGTGAAAAAAATGCTATTGGTCTTCATGACATAACAATGGACTCGACTACGCTAATTCAGAGAAATTTTAGATAATCGATATCGCCATTCATAATAGGCTTCGTCTGATACCTTATATATACAGTATATATACATGAAAAAACTAGTTTGACGGGTTTAACAAACGGAAAAAACTAGATTGCCTCCTTAAAGGGTGCCTGTGAAGCTGCTCTCAGAACTGTGACCTTAAAACAATTCCAATATTAGATGAGGATAGCGGGTCAATAATTCACATCCAATACATAGCGATGATAATTTAACCTAGAAATACATGCTCTGTTTGACAACATATTTGCAAGAGAGCGCAGAACCTCAAAATTACGCGATGCGAGTTGAATTCTTCATTTAGAGGAGGTTTTAAGTGAGAAAAGTAGGGTAAAAATGATGGTGTAGTGGGTTGGAGGTGGTAGCGGCCGGCGGCAACGGGCGACTAACACGCCGCTGTGTTGTGTGGTGTTAGAGGGACGCCGCGTGGGTGTCCATCCCACTCTCACACTACACTCCCGTCTTACACCCAGGCTCTCCCACCTACACCCGTGTTGAGTGCGCTGATCCAGGTAGTGTAACTCGCGGTATTGTACCAAGCAATTTGGTTGTGCTAGTCGAATGTTGTGGTGGTGTTAAACCGGCTTGTCAAGTGTTGTGGTGGTGCTACAATAGGTTGTCAATTGTTGTGGTGGTGCTACAATAGGTTGTCAAGTGTTGTGGTGGTGCTAAACTGGCTTGACAAGTGTTGTGGTGCTGCACCGCTTATGTGCGGTCATCGTGTTGGCTTGTCAAGTGTTTTGGTGGTGTTACACTGGCTTGTCAAGTGTTGTAATAATGCTGCACCAGCTTCTCAAGTGTTGCGGTGATGCTGCAGTAACTTGTCAAGTTTTGTGGTGATGATACACTAGCTTGTCAAGTGTTGTGGTGGTACTACACTGGCTTGTCAAGTGTTGTGATAATGCTACATCAACTTGTCTGAGTGCTGTGATGGGGCTATACTGCTCATGTGCTGTAATGGTGCTACACTGCTCATGTGATGTAATGGTGCTACACTGCTCATGTGCTGTGATGGGGCTACACTGCTCATGTGATGTAATGGTGCTACACTGCTCATGTGCTGTGATGGGGCTACACTGCTCATGTGATGTAATGGTGCTACACTGCTCATGTGATGTAATGGTGCTACACTGCTCATGTGATGTAATGGTGCTATACTGCTCATGTGCTGTAATGGTACTACACTGCTCATGTGCTGTAATGGTGCTACACTGCTTATGTGATGTAATGGTGCTACACTGCTCATGTGATGTAATGGTGCTACACTGCTCATGTGCTGTAATGGTGCTATACTGCTCATGTGCTGTAATGGTACTACACTGCTCATGTGCTGTAATGGTGCTACACTGCTCATGTGCTCTAATGGTGCTATACTGCGCATGTGCTGTAATGGTGCTACACTGCTCATGTGCTCTAATGGTGCTACACTGCCCATGTGCTGTAATGGTGCTACACTGCTCCTGTGCTGTAATGGTGCTACACTGCTCCTGTGCTGTAATGGTGCTACACTGCCCATGTGCTCTAATGGTACTACACTGCTTATCAAGTACTGTGACGGTGCTACACTGCCCATGTGCTCTGGAGTTGCACTGTCCATGTGCTGTAATGGTACTACACTGCTCATGTGCTGTAATGGCGCTACACTGCTCATGTGCTGTAATGGTGCTACACTGCTTATCAAGTACTGTGACGGTGCTACACTGCCCTTGTGCTCTGGAGTTGCACTGCTCATGTGCTCTGGAGTTGCACTGCTCATGTGCTCTGATGGAGTTGCACTGTTCATGTACTGTGAAGATACTACACTGCTTGTCAAATAGTGATGGTGCTAATATGGCTTGCCAGGTGCTACTGCTGCTCATTTGTTGTACTGCTACGCTGGTCATTTGCTATGGTGCTACACTATTCAATGTGATGATGTTCCTACACAGCTCGTGTGCTAATAGTACTGCTACACTGCTTTTCGAGTGCTATGTTGGCGCTACACCAGCTTGTGCTGTGATGGAGAGTGTGGTGACCGATATATGTAGTAACACTGATAATCAGATGGTAAAATCCGTGTCAGTGGTGCAAGGTGACTTAACATTTAACATATTACTGTAGTGCAGAAGAGTGCCAGCGATACTTAGTGAAACCGGTACTGTTAGAGGTGTGCTTGTTACAGTGTCATACTATACACAATATATATCATACTGACAAATGTATAAGACGTGTGTGTGTGTGTGTTTAGATATAACAAAGGTACCGTATATATAACCCATGGTTCTAATAGTTATGACAGGAGGTATTACGAAGCTACTCCCACTAATTGTACACAGTTGAGCGTTACATTAACCTTGGCTTAGTAATTAGTGAATGTTATTATTTAGGGGTGAAACTAGTGGGCGTATCGCTTCTCGTATCTGATAGTTAAACGCTAACAACATGTCAGCGTAGATGTTAAGAATTAAATATTAATAATTACACGGGTGTACGGTATCTGTTGAATCTTAATATGTAACTGTACATGGTAGGCATGTCAATCCTCATGTATCCCTTCAAGGAAGTTTGATGAGAGGATCTTGATCCAAGGAATTGGACCTATGCTCTTTCTTGGATCAAGTCTGATTACCCCCATTCCAGAGGCACTGTAGGAACCCTACGGGTTTACCATTTCCCCAGGATTATAATAATCCTCATGTACGCGTTGACAGTATTCACCTACTTAAGATTTTATTGTGGTTGTGGGAGTTGAGTCTCAACGCCTGGTCACTGGCACTAATGTGTGTTAACTTAGATTTTGATGAATTATCTACAGTGTGTGCACAGTTTGCAGAGGCTGAACTTCAGCTCTGGGACCTGGTTCTTCCCATGACAAAGTATGCCCGTGTCTATTCTGTCAGTATCTGAGTATCTTATACGCGATAATCATGACTACCTCGTGTGTAATTACTGTTTTGTAATTATCTGAGTTCGTGGGGGTGAGCTGTAGCTACTGGGACCATCTCTTAATCTTATATTAACTGCCGTAAATGAGCTGTATCGTGTTCAGGTTTTAATCCCTGTATTGATTTAGCTTCCACTGTGTCATCCCTTCGAAGGGTGTGTCTTGATACCTGTGAAGGGTACTTAATCCAAGGATTCAGAGTTACGTTTCCCTTGGATGTAACCTGATTGCCTCCCATTTCCGAGACTCTGACCCTTACGTATTTAGTGTTTCCTCATGTATATAATAATTCAACTGTGTCGTGATGACTAACTAATTATCGAGTCATCGTAGTTGATGTTTTTAGCTACAGGACCACTCTAGTGCTTGTCGTGTTGCATTCCACCTTTGAGCCGGGAACTTGAGCAGTAGTGGCCCGTATATTGACGGTCAAACACGCTGTTTTCTTGAAATAGCTATCAGGGCCAGTCCACCTACCTGGAGGGTGTTCCGGGGGGTCAACGCCCTCGCGGCCCGGTCCTGACCAGACCTTATAGTGCATCCAGGGCATGATCAACCAGGCTGTTATTGCTAGCCACACGCAATCCAACATAGAACCATCATAGCCCGACTGGTGAGGCACTCTCTGTCCAGTTTACCTGGAGAGAGTTCCGGGGGTCAACGCCCCCGCGGCCCGGTCTGTGACCAGGCCTGGTGGATCAGAGCCTGATCAACCAGGCTGTTACTGCTGGCTGCACGCAAACCAACGTACGAGCCACAGCCCGGCTGGTCAGGAACCGACTTTAGGTGCTTGTCCAGTGCCAGCTTGAAGACTGCCAGGGGTCTGTTGGTAATCCCCCTTATGTATGCTGGGAGGCAGTTGAACAATCTCGGGCCCCTGACACTTATTGTATGGTCTCTTAACGTGCTAGTGACACCCCTGCTTTTCATTGGGGGGATGTTGCATCGTTCCCATTTCCCAGTAAGGAATCGTTCAAGACTGTACACAGTGTACGTCAGGCCCATGCTGGAGTATGCAGCACCAGTTTGGAACCCACACCTGGTCAAGCACGTCAAAAAATTAGACAAAATGCAAAGGTTTGCAACAAGACTAGTTTCAGAGCTAAGGGAAATGTCCTACGAAGAAAGGTTAAAAGAAATCGGCCTGATGACACGGGAGGACAGGAGGGTTAGGGGAGACATGATAACGACATACAAAATACTGTGAGTAATTGACAAGGTGGAGAGAGACAGGATGTTTCAGAGATGGGACACAGAAACAAGGGGTCAATTGGAAGTTGAAGACTCATGTGAGTCAGAGGGATGTTAGGGAGTATTTCTTTAGTCACATAGTTGTCAGGAAGTAGAATAGTCTGGCAAGTGATGTAGTGGAGGCAGGAACCATACATAGTTTTAAGACGAGGTTTGATAAAGTTCATAGAGCTGAGAAAGAGAGGACCTAGTAACGATCAGTGAAGAGGCAGGGCCGGGAGCTATGAATCGACCCCTGCAACCATAAATAGGTGAGTACACACACACGAGGGGTTGACAGATGTAAGGACTTCAGGAAGCAGAACAAGGAATCACTCAGTCACTACACAACGTAGTCTATACAGTTTGCACGTAATGCAACAAGGTGAGTGGTCAGCATCCTGCTTGTCAAGCATGTGCAAGTGATGTGTGCGTGTGTGTGTGTGTGTGTGTGTGTGTGTGTGTGTGTGTGTGTGTGTGTGTGTGTGTGTGTGTGTGTGTGTGTGTGTGTACGTACTCACCAACATGTGTTTACGGAAACTGTTCTGATCCTGGCAGTGGCTGACCTTTTTTGGTCTCTTCGGAGATATTATGAGAAGTCCCCCCCCCCTTCCTCCGTACCGGTGCATAACTCCTAGCTCAGAGGTCGGCGAACTTTCTTAGGTATTACCATTACCCCAAAATAAATTTGTGAAAGCAAAATTACCCACTAAACATGAATCCTTACCCGTTATACATTATTGCCAACTTAAAAAATGGTCCCTACAATTTAGATTTTTAATTTTATTAAGAAACTAAAAATTATTTGTTTGAAAAAATGTAACTCATAATTTGCCTCGCTTATTAAATAATTTTTTTTTGTGGAATTTTATTTATATGTTTATTGAGCGTTAATTACTTAATGATGGTTAAAATCATAACCATGATTTTCAAAGAGGTGGACTGGTAAGCCAGTGAAATGACTCGGTCAGATGACCAAAAGCCCCAGCGGCAAGTCATACATGATTAAGACCCGCGTCAGGAAACAACCTGTTTCCCGACAAATCTTATCTAACCTAACCATAACCTCTGATAAAAAAAAAAAAACCGTACCGACAACACACTCTTTAAAACATAAAAAACTTCATTTGTTGTTCTGAGCTTCAAGTACGAAGTTGTCTTGCCACAAAACTACAAATACATCTTAATAATGAAACACAATGAAGATTTCGGAATTCATTGTAAACAAAGACAAATTCATATATTGAAAAGTATATAAATAAATATTTAATAAATTTGAAAATTGCACAGTGTAACTTAATAAAGGAATAAGATTGGCAGCAAGCAAATAACAGCATTTTAAAATTCGTTTGGAATTTTTAGGACCAGTAGTCTTCCTGTTAATACCCTATCCTCCTGATCTACCATGATTCAGAGTCATTAATGATGTCATACGAATTCGACACAAATCACAAATGAAGTATTTCACTCTAAAGTGGAAGCACTGGAACATGTGCTAGTTATCTGTTGTCACAGGCAATTGTTAGACGACCTTTTGTGTATGTGATTGTGTGTGCAAGAAAGGTATAAAATACCGACAATATGAAAGTTAAGACACATGTGCAACATCTGGATATCTTTATTGTAGACGTTTCGCCATCCAGTGGCTTTATCAATACAGATTCTAGGACATAATAGGAAGACAGTAGAACTATATACAAAAGATGAGGTAATCAGTCCCTCGGCCTTGGAGTTAGTGTTCACAGCATCGTGGTGATTGTGTGTGTGTGTAGTCACCTATTTGTGGTTGCAGGGGTCGATTCACTGCTCTGTTCCCTGTAGGAGCTGCGATGGTGCCACGTGCGCACCGTCGCATCCGTGCATGTGTGCTTAATTAATTTAAGTATTTACACCTGGCTAACATCAGCGGACCACATGCGCAGATGTAAGTCATCTCTACATTCATTAATGAGTTTCATCTGGTGTCTTTTCAGGTTTCACGTCCTTATAGCTGTACTCAGCCGCAGGTGTTGTCACCTCTCATTGTGCAGCACTCAGAAAGATTATATATCACAACACTGTATTTACGACATAAGGAGGAGACAGCTGTGGGATAAAGTGCAGCAGTGGAAGGCAAGGCGACACACCTGTTCAAACCCGTAATTACCTATCGCCTCTACGTGTAATAGAGATGTGCAGTGTGGTGTTAGTACATGCTTCTGAGATCCCTGTAACTATACACAGAGAGCTGCAAGTTTCTCAGTTTATGTATGCTGAGTTTTCTTTAATTTTGTTAAGGGATTGAATCATACTTGACTGACAGTACAGTTATATGTAGCCTAATTAACCATCGTATGTCTATCTCGAGAAAAAAAGGAGTGTTCATTGTGGACAAGCACGGTATCACGTTATAAATTTCAGGAAACTATTAGAAACTCACAAAAAACTCAGCAAAATTGGAATATGATCAGTGTTTATGTGCCGTTACAGGACACAACATATAACAAGCTCAAAAGATCGTGTGTAGACAGAAAGGAATGTTATGTTATAATGAGATCAGTGAATACGATACTTCCTTAAAACACTAACCATAACGTATGACTTATTGTAAGACCATAAACAATGAATAATGGTGAAAAAATGAACGTGCACAAGTGGTGTTTGTAAGTGTACACGCCACTAATATACTGAATGTGATAATAATAAGAAACATGGTGATCAACAGTTGTTGATCACAAGACACATATATCGTACAGGATGAGGCTTCACGTCGGTGAAGGTAAGTTATCTTTATCCTTACACCGATAACTTATCTTAACTCTTATCATGCACAAGATATTCCTTAGTTTACTAATATCATCACAATATGTGTTGCAATATGCTGAGAAAAAGATACGGTAAACATCTGATGTTTTGTTTGAGTTGCCATCACAACTGCAGTTTTGTGGATGGAATAGCTTAGGGCATTAGGGCAGATAATATTATTATTGTATCAGAAGGTAAGTCAGTACAACTTTACAACTAATATATATATATATATATATATATATATATATATATATATATATATATATATATATATATATATATATATATATATATATATATATATATATATACATATATATACATATGCAATAAGATCACAGTAAACAGGTGATTTCAGAATATGCAAAACAACCACTCTGAAAGAATAGAGAAATTCCAAGCGCTTTCGTGACTACTCACATTATCAAGGAACTATGAAAGTAAAGCATCCAAGGAAGCTATATAAGGGGTCTGGCCAACACCTCACTATCAGATCCCACAACGGTTAAACACCTGACGCGCGCCGGCCCAACTGGACAGGTCCTTTGCGCAACTCGCCAACAAACTATTCTACCCAAGAAAATTTAAAAATTATTATTTGTCCAGTGCATTATTAAATTCTTCCCAAATTCTATTAATTATAAATGGATCTAATTTATATAAACCAAAGGAAATATTCATATTATTGTCAAAACTGCTTTTTATGAAACAAGATTCAGTTATATTCCTGTCGACCATGGACTTGCTTTATACTACTTTCTCAACTTTTTGAAAATCAATTGGATGGTTAAAATCTCTTACATGAATAAATAGAGCATTGGAATCTTGTCCAGTTCTAATGCTATATTTATGTTGTTTTAATCTTAGTTCGAGATTTTTACCAGTTTGACCGTAATAAACTTTATCGCAAATTTTACAAGGAATCTTATAGACACATCCATCAGCATTTTGGGGGGAATTCTTTATCAAAAGTTTTTTTACTGTATCAAGATTTTTGAATACAACTTTAAAATTAAAAGTCTTAAGAAGAGAAGGCATATCAACCAAGTTTTCATGGTAAGGGAGAACCAACATATTTTTAGTTGAATAAGGCTTATTCAACTAAAAATATGTTGGTTCTCCCTTACCATGAAAACTTGGTTGATATACCTTCTCTTCTTATGACTTTTAATATTAAAGTTGTATTCAAAAATCTTGATACAGTAAAAAAAACTTTTGATGAATTCCCCCCAAAATGCTGATGGATGTGTCTATAAGATTCCTTGTAAAATTTGCAATAAATTTTATTACGGTCAAACTGGTAAAAATCTCGAACTAAGATTAAAACAACAAATATAGCATTAGAACTGGACAAGATTCCAATGCTCTATTTATTCATGTAAGATATTTTAACCATCCAATTGATTTTCAAAAAGTTGAGAAAGTAGTATCAAGCAAGTCCATGGTCGACAGGAATATAATTGAATCTTGTTTCATAAAAAGCAGTTTTGACAACAATATGAATATTTCCTTTGGTTTATATAAATTAGATTAATTTATAATTAATAGAATTTGGGAAGAATTTAATAATGCACTGGACAAATAATAATTTTTAAATTTTCTTGGGTAGAATAGTTTGTTGGTGAGTTGTGCAAAGGACCTGTCCAGTTGGGCCGGCGCGCGTCAGGTGTTTAACCGTTGTGGGATCTGATAGTGAGGTGTTGGCCAGACCCCTTATATAGCTTCCTTGGATGCTTTACTTTCATAGTTCCTTGATAATGTGAGTAGTCACGAAAGCGCTTGGAATTTCTCTATTCTTTCAGAGTGGTTGTTTTGCATATATATATATATATATATATATATATATATATATATATATATATATATATATATATATATATATATGGCTCTGCTGGGGGTTACACTGGAATAAGGCCACAGCATTTAAAGGAAATGGTTAATCAAGTTATTGGGGAGATTGCAGAGACACTGCTTTCAGAGATCACAAGGTTCGTCAACAGTTCCTTGGCTGGTCTGATTCCTGACGAAATTAAACCTTTCTCTTTTGGTGCAACACTTTGTGCACTTAAAAAGAAGGATGGAGGAATTAGGCCTATTGCAGTAGGCAACACTTTTCGCCTGGTTACCTGGAGGTTATTCCGGGGATCAACGCCCCCGCTGACCGGTCCATGACCAGGCCTCCCGATGGATCAGGGCCTGATCAACTAGGCTGTTACTGCTGGCAGCACGCACTCCAACGTACGAGCCACAGCCCGGCTGATCCGGCACTGACTTTAGGTATCTGTCCAGCTCTCTCTTGAAGGCAGCCAGGGGCTTATTGGCAATTCCCCTAATGCTTGATGGGAGGCTCCGCCTCGTTTCCAAAGCTGCTGTCCGAATCATTCGCGCAGAGGCAGCCATGATGCTTCAACCAAACCAGCTTGGTTGTGGGGTCTCTCAGGGAAGTGAAGCAGCGGTTCATGCAACAAGGGCGTATATCAACAACCTGCCTGAGGACAATGCAGTGGTAAAATTAGACTTCAAGAATGCATTTAATCTCCTGAAAATAGATGTAGTATTAGCAGCGGTACAAGAACATTTCCCTGGTCTCTTCCCCTTTGTTTCAGCTGGATATAGCAAGGAATCAATGCTCCTGTTTGGAGAGCATGAAATCACATCATCAGAGGGTGTCCAGCAAGGGGATCCTCTTGCACCATTTCTCTTCTGTATAGCAGTTAGGGAAATCACAGTCAGACTGACCAGTGAGCTAAACATCTGGTTCCTGGATGATGGCACAATAGCAGGTACAAAGGAGTCCCTCTTAGGTGATCTTACACAAGTGATGACACGGGGGCAGGAAATGGGTCTCATCATGAATCCATCCAAATGTGAAATCATCTCAGTCAGTCAACAAGTGATAAATGCAGTGAGATCCAAACTACCAAGAGCATCAGTCACTGCCCCTACAAATAGCGTTTTTCTTGGAGCACCTCTGGGAAGTGATGGCATTGGCACAGTCCTCAGGAAGAAATTGAAAGAACTGACGAGAATGGAACAACGAATAGGCAATCTTGACACCCACGATGCCTTGTACCTTCTCACAAAGTGCTTGAGTCTGCCCAGGTTGACATATTTCCTAAGATGTGCACCTTCATATGATAAACCTATACTGCAATATTATGGCAGTATCCTGAGTATCCTTACTCTAGAAGACGGGCAGTGGAACCAAGCTACACTTCCAGTCAGACTAGGAGGCATTGGTGTCCGCAAGTCATCACAGATTGCACTACCTGCTTTTCTGTCCTCATGCGTTGCATCCAGAGGGCCTGTAGCAGCAATTCTCCCTGAACATCATAGGGACAAGATTGGAGTCCAGAACCAAAAGTTCATTGACGGAGCCATGATCTGGGATAATATAACGGGCTCTGAAACCAGACCTGCTCCCCCCAACAACTACAAACAGTCGCACTGGGATGGCCCGATAGTGGAGAAAATAGCCTCAGCAGTGCTTCAGAGTGTGTCAGGGAAGGATAGAGCTCGTCTCCTGGCAGTGAGAGCTCCTCATGCAGGGGACTTTCTGTTGGCTGTTCCCAACTCCAGCCTTGGCACACGACTCGACCCACAGACCATCTGCAGTGGTGTTGCCCTTCGACTTGCCGCCCCTATTCTTGCTGAACACAGCAGTATTTGAGGCAGTAAAGCAGCAGACCGATTCGGGTACCATGGTCTTGTGTGCCGTAAATCCAAGGGAAAGATTGCAAGACATGAGGTTAATGACATCAAGAAGAGCCTCACAACAGCCGGATGCCCAGCAGTAAGGGAGCCACCCCAACTATGCAGATCTGATGGCAGTCAGAAACGTCCAGATGGTATCACACTTCAAGCCTGGACAGACGGTAAGCAGGTGGTGTGGGACTACACATATGCATCTACCTTGGCTGATACCTATCTCCAATACATCAGGGAGGAAGGAGGGGCAGCCACCAGCTTCAGGGAATCCCAAAAGTCTAGAAAATATGGAGAACTGGCCCATCATTATATGTTTGTTCCCATAGGCTCAGAGACCCTTGGCTCATGGGGAAAGAGTGCATCTAAGTTCCTTAAGAAGCTAGGCAAAAGACTCATCAGGGTAACTAGGGATCCCAGGGCAGCTTGTTTTCTGAAGATTGAGACACTTATGCAGCATATGGGAATCTTTATTCAGGAATAAAGATTCCCATATGCTGCATAAGTGTCTCAATCTTCAACTTGTCGGTTTTTCAAACCATCCATCACAGCTTGTTTTCTGTTCCAGCGAATCAGCGCTGCTGTTCAGAGGGGTAATGCCTGCTCTATTTTGGGCATGCGCCCCAGTTCTGAAGAGATGAATGCGATTTTCGCATAATCAGTGACAAACACGTAACAATATGTACTAGACATGTATCTCTCACATCTCATGTACTGTATATGCCATCTTTATATCAACAATGTATCTCTTAAACCTTTTATATCATATTATGTAATAAAATATACCTATTGGTAAAAATATATATATATATATATATTGTAACCACGAACAATTGGTATTTAATCAGTAATAACACTGCGACTAGCCGGAGGATCGAACCCGTGTTGTTTTAGCCCGCCTCGTGGTGAGCGAAAATTCACGACGCTCTAACCCACTGGACCATACAATCCAACAAACAACTTGAGCCTAGCGAACTAGGCTTACTTCAGGTTTCGAAGACATACGATGGCGTGGGTATCTCACAGCTAATTGCATTTTATTTCCCGTTTGGTGTACTAGCCTCCACAAGTAGTACACATATTGTAACCAAGAACAAGTGGTATTTAATCAATAACAACACTACAACTAGCCGGGTGATTGAACCCGTGTTGTTTTAGCCCGCCTCATGGTGTATGGTCCAGTGGGTTAAAGCGTTGTGGATTTTCGCTCATTATGAGGCGGGCTAAAACAACACGAGTTCGATCCTCCGGCTGGCTAGTCGCAGTGTTGTTTTTGATATATACACGGCGATGTGGGTACCTCTGAGCTAATTTCATTCTACTCCCCGTTTGGTGTACTAACCTCACGAGCAGCATGTATATATTATTGTAACCACGAACGAGTGGTATTAATAACAACACTGCGACTAGTTGAGGATTCGAATCTACATCGTTTTGCCCTACCTCATGGTGAGCGAAAATTACACATGACACTCTGACTCACAAGAATAACGCACCCACTAAAGTTAGACGATAAAACACCTAGCTCTGCTGGGTGCGTCATTCTTGTAAGATATATATATATATATATATATATATATATATATATATATATATATATATATATATATATATATATATATATATATATATATATATATATGTCGTGCCGAATAGGCAGAACTTGCGATCTTGGCTTAAATAGCAACGCTCATCTTGCCATATAGGACAAGTGAAAATTTGTGTATGCAATAATTTCGCCAAAATCATTCTGAACCTAACGAAAAAAATATATTTCACTGTGTTTATTTAGTATTAAATTATTGTAAACAAATCTAAAATATATTTAGTTGGGTTAGGCTAAAATAAATTGTTATTGTTATAATAAGGTTAGGTAAGTTTTCTAAGATTCTTTTGGAGCAAAATTATAAATTTTTACATTAACATTAATGAAAAAATATATCTTTAAACGTATAAGAGAAAATTTTAGAAAGAACTTAATTTTAAATGAGTTCTTGCTAATTGACCAGTTTTACATATTCGGCACGACATATATATATATATATATATATATATATATATATATATATATATATATATATATATATATATATATATATATATATATATATATATATATATATATATCAACGCACTGGCCGTCTCCTACCAAGGCAGGGTGACCCCCAAAAAATAATTTTTTTTTGCATTTAGTAATTTATAGAGCATTTTAGTAGCCTCTTACGATACGCATGACTTAAGGAGGAATTCCTTTCCACTTCCCTATGGAGATAAATGGAAATAAAGAACAAGAACTATTAAGAAAATAGAAGAAAACTCAGATGGGTGTGTATACATACGTGTGTACATGCATGTGTAGTGTGACCTATGTAAGTAGAAGTAACAAGTTATTTAGCGTGTTTATGAGAAAAAAAAAGACACCAGCAATCCTACCATCATGTAAAACAATTATAGGTGTCCGATTCACACTCACTTGACAGGACGTTAGTACCTCCCTGGGTGGTTGCTGTCTACTATATATATATATATATATATATATATATATATATATATATATATATATATATATATATATATATATATATATATATATATATATATAATGTCGTGCCGAATATGTAAAACTGGTCAATTAGCAAGAACTCATAAAAAATTAAGTCCTTTCTGAAATTTTCTCTTATACGTTTAAAGATATATTTTTTTCATTAATGTTGATGTAAAAATTTATAATTTTACTCCAAAAGGAACTTAGAAAACTTACCTAACCTTATTATAACAAGAACAATTTATTTTAGCCTAACCCAACTAAATATATTTTAAATTTGTTTACAATAATTTAATACTAAACAAACACAGTGAAATATATTTTTTTCGTTAGGTTCAGAATAATTTTGGCGAAATTATTGCATACACAAATTTTCGCTTGTCCTATATGGCAAGATGAGCGTTGCTATTTAAGCCAAGATAGCAAGTTCTGCCTATTCGGCCTATTCGGCCTGTTCACCACAACTTATATTAGTCCCTTTTATATTATAATTTTATATTATAATTCTAACTTTAAAGAATTACCTTTAAAGTACTACCTACTATCATATTCCCAAGCTCCATTATTTGATCATCACTTTATTTGTTCACCACAAATTATTTTAGTCCCTTTTATATTGTCTCCTTTATTTTAGCTTTAAAAAACTACCTTAGCTCATTATTTTTACATTTGTTAAATAATTCAGGTGCTATTTTTTTAGCTTTAGAATATTTACTTTATTTTTTACTTAATTCTAACTATAGATTCACTACAAATCTTATGATTACAAGCATTGATCCTGATACCAACCTCTTACTTAATGACTTAAATGATTCAAACAGTTACTGTAATTACTATACAGCAGAACAATCAAAGGCACTTCTCAGAGCCAACAACAACATAACTATCTTTAACTACAATATCAGATCTTTAAGCAAGCATTATGATGACCTCCTAGCATTACTAAATTCCTTGCATGCCAATATGTCCAGCATTACACTAACTGAAACCTGGCTAAAGCCTGATACTGCAGATGTCTATGCCATTCCTGGTTACACAGCCATACACAACTGTAGGCCAGACCAACAAGGGGGTGGCACTGCTATATACTACTCAGACCAACTAGAATGTATCATTAATACTTGCACAAGGGATGAACATGGGGAATATATAATAGCTAAATTCAAATCCAAATACCTACAAAAACCTCTCACAGTGATAAACATCTACAGAGTTCCACAATCAAACATTAGCCAATTTAGTCAAAACCTAGGAAGTATGATAACTGATGCACGCATGAACAAAGATCACTTACTACTCTCAGGTGACTTCAATATAAATCTCCTGCAAGACCAGGACCCACATGTTACTGAATTCACAAACACAATGAGTAACTGCATGTTGCTACCAACAGTAACAAAACCTACAAGAGTTACAGAGACTAGTGTTTCCCTACTTGACCACATCTGGACCAACACCATATCCCCTTTAAAATCAGGCATAATTACAGATAATACCACAGACCACTACCCTACTTTCCTCATAACAACTCTTGGTAAAATACCCCAAGACACTACTAAAGTCACCTTCAGACTTCACAATGAGGCAGCCATTAATAACTTCACAACAGCAGTAACAAACATTGACTGGCACACTGAGCTAGAAATCTATACAGATATTGACGAATGTTTTAATAATTTTCTAAAAGAGACCCAATACCTTTATAACAAGCACTGCCCTAAAAAAACTAAACAGATGACAGCTAAGAGACTGAACAGTCCCTGGCTAACACCCAGCATTCTCAAATCCATAAATACAAAACACCGATATGAAAAACAGTACAGAATGGGTCACATAACCAGAGACCAAACAAAACGTTACTCGTCAATCCTAACCAGCCTGATAAGAAGGGCAAAAAAATTGTATTATGAGAACAGATTATCCAACTTTCGAGGTGATATAAAAAAGACCTGGAAGACCCTATCAGAAATTCTGGAAACAAAAAAGATATCACGACATAGCGAAATAAAATTAGCAAAATCAGATGAACCCCAACTCCCACCAACAGAAACAGCAAACAGACTCAATGATTTCTTCTCCACTATAGGTCAAAACCTTGCCAATAAAATCCCAAGCTCAGATACCCCACCAAATGACTACCTCACTGGCAACTACCCGAACACACTGTTCCTAGCTCCGACTAACCCATACGAAGTCTCCCTTATTATCAACGCACTGAAAAACAAGGCAGGAGATTTAAATACCTTACCACCCTTTATATACAAAAAAGCGTCACAAGTACTATCACCAATCATTGCAACACTCTTTAACAAATCCATTGAATCCTCCACCTTCCCTACAGTTCTCAAAATAGCAAGGGTCACCCCGATCCATAAAGGAGGAGACCAAACAGAGTTGAATAACTATAGGCCAATATCCAATTTACACCCTCTCTCAAAAATCTTCGAAAAATTAATTCATAAACGAATCTACTCCTACCTCATCTCCCAAAACATTCTCAACCCCTGCCAATTTGGATTCAGGCCTAATAAAAATACTAATGATGCTATTATACACATGCTAGAACATATATACACTGCAATAGAGAAAAAAGAAGTCCCACTGGGGATCTTCATTGACTTACGTAAAGCTTTTGATACAGTTGACCATGACTTGCTCCACGTAAAATTGTCACACTATGGTATTAGAGGGCACTCCCTCAACTACCTCAAGTCTTACCTCAGCAACAGAAGCCAATATGTGTACGCAAATGGGGCAAGCTCTTCCGCACAACCAATTACAGTTGGTGTCCCACAGGGAAGTGTCCTTGGCCCTCTTCTCTTTCTCCTATACATAAATGACCTACCAAATGCTTCGCAATTACTCAAACCCACACTTTTTGCAGATGACACTACATACGTCTTCTCTCACCCGAGCCCAGTCACGCTAGCCAATACTGTAAACACCGAATTACAGAAAATATCTACCTGGATGAGGACTAACAAACTTACTAACATTGACAAAACCTACTTCATTCAGTTTGGTAACAGAGCTACAGATGTACCTCTTGACATAACGATAAACGGATCACCTATCACAAAGCTAACAGAGGGAAAATTCTTAGGAATCCACCTTGATAATAGACTCAAATTTCATACACATATACAACAAATTTCTAAGAAAATTTCCAAGACTGTAGGCATACTATCGAAGATACGGTACTATGTTCCACAGTCAGCCCTCCTGGCCCTTTATCACTCTCTTATTTACCCCTATCTCACCTATGGAATTTGTGCATGGGGCTCAACAACAATTAACCATCTCAGACCACTAATTACCCAACAAAAGGCTGCAGTTAGAATGATAACAAATTCTCACTACAGGCAACACACTCCACCAATATTCAAAACACTCAACCTACTCACCATACAAAACATCCATACTTATTATTGCACCTATTACATACATAGAACACTTAACTCTGATATTAACCCTCCTCTCAAACATCTTGCCAACCTCAACAGAACACATGACCATAACACAAGGCACAGATCACTCTTTGATGTTCCTCGTGTCCATCTCACGCTACGCAAAAACTCAATGCACATAAAAGGCCCTAAAATCTGGAATTCATTACCTGAAAATATAAAGGAAACACTACCTGTTTATAAATTCAAGTCTCTTCTCAAAGATCACTTACTCACTCAAAACCAAATAAATACTGAATAACTGAACTTTATAAATTGTATATCCTATATGTTACTCACAATTATATCACACAAATGTTAAACCTAGGACCCAATCTGACTTTGTTATTTTTTTAAATACACTACCTAACAGAATACTCCATTCTACTGAATGAACAACAATGTATGCAACCATATGACCTGTCTTTGTAATACTCATTTGTGCGTTATAGTTATCTGTTTACAATAATGTCTTATCACTGATTTCATCATTGCTTAGTTAATCTTAAGTTAATTTTAAGCCAGCCCGTAATGCTATGCATATAATAAGTGGCTTTGGCATGCTGCTCTTACCTGTATTTTTTTTTTGTACCTCTGTATGTATGTAAAATTTCTAAATTTATATATATATATATATATATATATATATATATATATATATATATATATATATATATATATATATATATATATATATATATATATATTTCAACAAACCGGCCGTATCCCACCGAGGTAGGTTGGCCCAAAAAGAAAAACAAAAGTTTATCTCTTCAAATTTAGCAATTTATACAGGAGAAGGGGTTACTAGCACCTTGCTCCCGGCATTTTAGTCGCCTCTTACAACACGCATGGCTTACGGAGGAAGAATTCTGTTCCACTTCCCCATGGAGATAGGAAATAAACAAGAACAAGAACTAGAAAGAAAATAGCAGAAAACTCAGAGGGGTGTGTATATATATGCTTGTACATGTATGTGTAGTGTGACCTAAGTGTAAGTAGAAGTAGCAAGACGTACCTGAAATCTTGCATGTTTATGAGACAGAAAAAAGGACACCAGCAATCCTACCATCATGTAAGACAATTACAGGCTTTCGTTTTACACTCACTTGGCAGGACGGTAGTACCTCCCAGGGCGGTTGCTGTCTACCAACCTACTGTATGTATATATATATATATATATATATATATATATATATATATATATATATATATATATATATATATACATGGTCAACATTTACTTCAGCTGCTCTGAAAATATAGGTTATGTAAATTCTACAACAATGTGTGAGTTGTACGATGAAGATATTTATATTTTGTGTTTCTGAGAAGAAGAATCGTTTTTAATGTCATGATATACCCAATATAATATAGCTTAACCTAGACTTTAGAGTTAAATTCTACCTAAGTTAGGTTTTCTTTGTGGTTACCAAAAAAGCTTATAACTATCCCCATTACACATTCCATTTAATACTGTAGAATTTGCAGAGTAAATAACCTTGGAGATGAACTAAACTTTTGACAAAACCCCTAAAACGCCTTTTTTTTTAACAATATACTTACAAAATTGTCTTTTCAGAACCCACTTATTATAAACGGTTAGATTTAGAGTTCAAAGCTGTTATTCTACCAGAGTTCATAGCCGAGGCCAGTCCGTGAGGGTATACCACCCCTCAGGATGCGACCCCACAACAGTCTGCTAACAGGTGCCAGGAAACTCTTACACACGCTTCATACTGTAACCTTCTTTTAAGTACAGTATTAGTAATTGTTATCCTCGGAGTTCATGCTCGGCATGAGGAGGGACTCTCTAATTGCACACATTATTAACAGTAATTTTATAAATATATCTTTTTTTTTTTATTATTCGCCGGTATTCTCCCGGCCCGGGTCTTTTCCAAGTAGTGGTAACCCGGCCTTGGCTCCCTATCTGGGGAGTGTCTCGAGACCTAAGTCTCCCATGGGAGGAGGTACAAGTACCCCCTCATCTCTGGGACCAACTGTCCCCAGGCCTAGCCACAGTCCCCGCCCTCACGGGGCTCGTAGGGAGAAGCTAGGCCTCTGGTCTGCCATCTACCCCGCCCCAAAGGGGCTCGTGGGGATGGCAATCTTATGAGCTGTAGGTGGTAGCAAACTCAGACCTTCACTAGGTATATATAAATATATCTTATTATTATTAAAGATTCGCCGGTATTCTCCCGGCCCGGGCTTTTTCCAAGTGGTGGCCCGGCCTTGGCTCCCTCTTTAGGGAGTGTCTGAGACCTAAGTCTCCCATGGGAGGAGGCACAAGTACCTCCTCATCTTTGGGACTAACTGTCCCCAGGCCTAGCCACAAGCTAGGCCTCTCTGGTCTGCCATCCCCGCCCCAAGGGGGCTAATGGAAATGACAGTCTTATGAGCTAAAGGCTCGGACTCAGGCACCTACCCTACCCTAGAAGGGCTGGGCATGGTATCGATTAAATATATCTATTTTTTTTTTATTCGCCGGTATTCTCCCGGCCCGGGTCTTTTCCAAGTAGTGGTGACCCGGCCTTGGCTCCCTATCTGGGGAGTGTCTCGAGACTTAAGTCTCCCATGGGAGGAGGTACAAGTACCCCCTCATCTTTGGGACCAACTGTCCCCAGGCCTAGCCACATTCCCCGCCCTCATGGGGCTCGTAGGGAGAAGCTAGGCCTCTGGTCTGCCATCTGCCCCGCCCCAAAGGGGCTCGTGGGGATGGCAGTCTTGTGAGCTGCAGGTGGTAGCAAGTTCAAACCTGAAATACATCTATAAATATTTATTAAAATAATAATAAAAGTATACAACAAAATTATTCTTATACATTATTATGCAATTAAAAATTAACAAAAAAAAAAAACTTTTTAAAGTTGTAACAAAAAGTTAATTATGAAAAAGTATTTTTAAATAATAATATAAACCCTAATTTAAAAGTAAGAAATGTTTTATTCAGTTGGGCTGCCTGAAGCGGCTGGTTTATTGTGCGCCGCAGCTCATCCTGCGAGCGGTGACTCAAAAAACGGGATTACAGAGGTCACAATGGGTTTTTGTCGGCCCTCACTGACCATTGTTACATTACTAGAGAGAAATATTAGTTATTTCATATTTTACAGTTACTTCATGTAGTTGTTGTATAAGGTACAGTAAGGAATAGTCTTAAAAAATATCTTATTACCATTACAAAAGAAAAAAAAAGAACTGAGTAGCAATGTTTATAAAGACAGTTTATTCATCTAGTCGACGCAAAATGTAGATACACCCTTAAGATTTTAGATATCTTATCAATGATCTGATTTGCGTTATCCTCTCTCTAACACCTTTACTTCATCTTCCCTCCTTACTGACGCCCACAACTTTGACACAGACTCCATCTTTGACTTTCTGACGGAAACCGATTTATTACACAAACTTTGATAATACTTCCTTTCTGACTCCTCACAGCACTTTCTACCTCTACCTCTGTTATCCTCTCCATCCTTGGCTATTTTCTGCTACAGTCACACCCCCTGCCTTGCAGTGCAGTATGACCCTAGAGGGTTTAGCGCTTCTTGTTTATTATTATAATAATACTTTGCTATATCCTGTAAGGTTTGCATGGAGGTGTGTCAGAAAAGTTGGATGTTTGGACACTAAGATATAATTCTCCAGTGTGTGGCCCTGTAAATGTGGTATTGGGGCCCGGGGGGGGGGGCGATAACCCCCAGTAATCAACAACAAGGTAAACTTAAGAAAGTAGCATTGAATAAAGAATATTGGTTTAGTATTTTTCGTGGTATAAACCTTGGTAATAAATACCGACAAGTTGGTTTAGAAAGACACGTAAGCAAACACTATAACACACTCATTAGAAAACGTTTTCGGAAGTGATCAAGGTCCCAGGACCGAAACGTTTTCTAATGAGTGTGTTATAGTGTTTGCTTACGTGTCTTTCTAAACCAGTATTTTTCGTGTATATAACTACAATAATAAAATTATTAACAGTAATCTACACTTGAGAGGTCATCGGAATGCTCTGAATCTTGCCAAAAAACAAAACAATAAAAATAAAAATTTAAATTAAAAATGATTTTTTTGTTTCTGACGAATCATGTTGACAACGTAAGTAATACAAGTTACGCAGGATATGTTCTGACAGGAGACCCCTCAAGGAAGGTTCCTTGATGTTGGTGAGGGGCTCTTGATTTAGGGAATTGGATCTGTGCTCCAGTTCCCCGAATTAAGCCTGAATGCCTTCCACATCCCCCCCCCCAGGCGCTGTATAATCCTCCGGGTTTAGCGCTTCCCCTTGATTATAATAATAATCTGACAGGAGAGCTGCTTGCTCTGAGTCTAGTATTTATGTACACACGCACAGCTGAGTCCTTCAAGGCTGTGTAATTAAGAAGCATCTTGTGAAGCTAAGGTCTACCCATTTCATTATTATTATTATTATTATTATTACTGAATGTCGTTTTCAAGACATTAGTCATTTAAATAAATAAATAACAAAAAGGCACAATACCGTGACTGGAACGATACACAAATAACCCGCACATAAAAGAGAGAAGCTTACGACGACGTTTCGGTCCGACTTGGACCAATGACAAAGTCACACTAACAGAATCAGTCAATCAAGGACTCACAGGTAAGGACCCACGAGGGGCGAGGGGCAAGTGGGGACAGTGCGAAGAATAGACGGTGAGAGGAATGTCTTGAGTCGAAGAGAGAAGAGTCAGGACTAGACCCAACTGTTAAGCCTGGATAAACAATAACGAAGACGACATAGAAGACAGCAGGAACTCTGCGGGCATTGACTGCAACTTGCTGGATGGAAGATTGCTGCATCTTGATGTTGATTGGCGGCTGGCAGAAGCTGGAGGCGTAGTCAAGGGAGGCTAGCTTCTTGATTGGTCAGGTGTCATTAAACTGTGAGTCAGGAGTTACTTCATTTCTTCAGTGTGGGAGGCATTCCTTATGTTGTGCAGTTGTTGGAAGGAAACGATGAGTAGTCTTGTAATCTTGGGTCGAAATGCTGGGTCGGCTTGTAACTGGTCAAGGGTCATCTTGAGTGTAGTGAAGGAACAGTGGGATCCTTTACGATTTGTAAACTTGACTGTTCTGTCGTGTAATTTCTCGTACAAAGTGTCGACATTCATGGTGGATTCTTGATCAGGAGTCGTATAAAAAGTTATATCTTTCCAGTGCAGGTATTGATCTCGATGTTGGTCTTCTGTATTAATACGTCGAGTGATGACTGGAGAGGTTTTTTTTGGTGGTTGCAGCATTGAAGGTTCTTTCAATGTTGGTGTCTCCGCTAGAGAGTGTGTAGAAGACTGTGGTAGAATCGTGGCTTCTGATTGGTCCATATGAGTAGTGGTGAGTGGAGGTGAAGGAGGTACGCCGCCACGACGAGCCAATCGACGAGTAGGAGGCGATCGACGAATAGGAGGGGTAGTGCTGACTTGGATGTTATCAGGTGAACTTTGATTGGAGGATTCAAAAAAGGATGCGTCTTCATTGTCAATTATTAATTTCTTCAAGTCATCTGGCGCTTCAAAACTGACGATCTTCGGGATTATTTTCAAAATTTCAGCTGATGGTGGACTTGCAGGGAAGTTAAATGATGGCATGTTGTTGAGTGCAAGAAGTTCATTGATAGTCGTGTTGAAAGAGCCAGGTTTTGCAGCATTTTGCATGTGGGCAAACAGCATGCAGTAATAGAATTTGGTAGAAATATCATCAGGTGGAGGTTGGGTAGTGAGAGGTGGTGGAGACGACTGTTGAGTAGCTTGTAGAATCTTGGATGTTGTAGATTGAATCTTGGCAATTGCAGCGTATGTAGGAGAGGTTCCAGATGACTTCTTTGTTTCTTCCTTTAGTTTCTTAGAAAGGATATCCTTTCGCACTGGACACTTGGCTGCAAGAGTATGGTGATCACTCTTACAGTTGATGCAAGTGGGAGCTGCAGTGGAAGTGCAAGAACGAAAATCGTGTCCTGCAGACCCACAGGTGGAACATATCTTCTTATTCTTCACGTGGCAGTCGGCAGTAGAGTGACTGTACGAGTAACATGTCCAACAAGGTGTTATGTACGTGAAGCGTTCAGGTTCAATCTGTCGAGGGTTGATGTAGTAGTAAGAGATGCCCAGGCCATCCGACAGTGCTCTGGTCGCCATGGTAACGTCCAGGAATGTGACCTTGAGCATTGAGGAAGCGTTGGGAATCTTCACTACCTGGAGTTTACCTGGAGAGAGTTCCGGGGGTCAACGCCCCCGCGGCCCGGTCTGTGACCAGACCTCCTGGTGGATCAGAGCCTGATCAACCAGGCTGTTGCTGCTGGCTGCACGCAAACCAACGTACGAGCCACAGCCCGGCTGATCAGGAACTGACTTTAGGTGCTTGTCCAGTGCCAGCTTGAAGACTGCCAGGGGTCTGTTGGTAATCCCCCTTATGTGTGCTGGGAGGCAGTTGAACAGTCTCGGGCCCCTGACACTTATTGTATGGTCTCTTAACGTGCTAGTGACACCCCTGCTTTTCATTGGGGGGATGGTGCATCGTCTGCCAAGTCTTTTGCTTTCGTAGTGAGTGATTTTCGTGTGGAAGTTCGGTACTAGTCCCTCTAGGATTTTCCAGGTGTATATAATCATGTATCTCTCCCTCCTGCGTTCCAGGGAATACAGGTTTAGGAACCTCAAGCGCTCCCAATAATTGAGGTGTTTTATCTCCGTTATGCGCGCCGTGAAAGTTCTCTGTACATTTTCTAGGTCGGCAATTTCACCTGCCTTGAAAGGTGCTGTTAGTGTGCAGCAATATTCCAGCCTAGATAGAACAAGTGACCTGAAGAGTGTCATCATGGGCTTGGCGTCCCTAGTTTTGAAGGTTCTCATTATCCATCCTGTCATTTTTCTAGCAGATGCGATTGATACAATGTTATGGTCTTTGAAGGTGAGATCCTCCGACATGATCACTCCCAGGTCTTTGACGTTGGTGTTTCGCTCTATTTTGTGGCCAGAATTTGTTTTGTACTCTGATGAAGATTTAATTTCCTCATGTTTACCATATCTGGCCCAGGTGTTGAGGTCTTCAAGTGATGTAGTAATTTCCTGGATTGTCATGTTCGTGATCAGCTTGTCAAGACGTTTCATAAACACTGAACGTTTTTCAAGCATGTATGGTGACGTAGAGATGGTAAAGCCTCGGTCTTCTAAGGTCTTCATGGCAGTAGGTGTAAGCACCTTGTCTGAACACCCGTGACTTAACCTGAATCCTCATTTTTTCTTTCTTTTTTCTTCTTCCTCTTCCCCTTTCCTCTTTCCTTTTCTCCTCTGGGTTGTCTTTCTCTCTCTCCTGTCTCGTGTTTCTGTTCCTTCTTCATTTATTTTATTTCACCACTTCCCCTTTCACGCACCTCTGTGCGCTTGCTCTCCCTCTGTGGGCATCTAGCTCTCTTGCAGTGCTCCCCTTCCTTTGTTTTTGTTTTTGTTTTTGACTGGCTCGTCATCCTTATTTCCCACTTCTACCACTACCACTACTACTACCTCTTCTTCTACTACTACTACAACTACTGATGAAATTAAGACACATGTGCGGCGTCTGGTTGTCTTTGTTGTGGACGTTTCGACATCCAGTGGCTGGCTGGATGGCGAAACGTCTACGATGGGGATGCCCGGGTGTTGTGCATGTGTCTTAATTTCATCTTGTCGGTATTATATACAATTCTTGTACTACTACTACTACTACTACTACTACTACTACTACTACTACTACTACTACTACCTCCACCTCTTCCTGCCTATATATAGCCGTCCTGCTCCACCTCTGTTAGTGTGAGTTTGTCAATGGTCCAAGTCGGACCGAAACGTCGTCGTAAGCTTCTCTCTTTTATGTGCGGGTTATTTGTGCATTAGTCATTTATTTTCACTAATAAATTAAATACATGGATGTGAATGAGGTGTCCTGATACCGATTGGAAACGAGTCTGGACCATGGCCGGGCTCCGGGAGTAGAAAGACTCTTGAGACTCATCGAAGGTAAAGGTACCCCAATGATCCTAGAAAAGTATCCGATAAAGTCAGTTCCTTCTACCTCAGTGATCCCAGAAAGGTATCCTCGTATCCCTTATAACATAATTTTCTAACGTAGATAAATATGAAGACTTAATTTTTGAAGCTAATAAGAAGAGAGATTCACAGGTTATCGCACGGAAACTAATCCGTTTCTTCAGTAATAATGTCAAATTAACAATTATACAGTCGACAATTAAATGCAATCTTGCATGGAGTAAGATGCACTAGTTTTGAAAGTATAATCACAAGAGGCCCTCCCTAGTTACCACACACTGCGAAAATTATATAATTTATTTCTCTATGTACTATGTATTAATTAATTAACAGTTAGATAGGAGATCAAAACGAGTCACGTAATATGTGTCGTAAGGCAGTGCAGAGGGATGAAAAGTCCCTTTATTAAAAGGTCAAGTGAACAGATCTGCGGGTGTACTGAAGAAAACAAGGCCAAGATGACGTCGCGTGTATGCGACAGTCACAGTGCTGCCTGCAGAAGTCACTGCTGCCTGCACAAGTCACTGCTGCCTGCACAAGTCACTTTTAAAATATCGCATGTTAGTCAAAATACACTTCCATAAACTTTGCAATTACACGCTCTGTCTTATCAGATTTATGAGTCATTTCACAAAGAAATTATGGCATGTATAAAGAGATTAGTGAAACAATGTAGTGAGGGTGATGTGAGGCAGTTACATCCAAGAGTCTGCTGGAGGAGGTAGTTACATCCAAGAGTCTGCTGGAGGAGGTAGTTACATCCAAGAGTCTGCTAAAGGAGGTAGTTACATCCAAGAGTCTGCTGGAGGAGGTAGTTACATCCAAGAGTCTGCTGGAGGAGGTAGTTACATCCAAGAGTCTGCTGGAGGAGGTAGTTACATCCAAGAGTCTGCTGGAGGAGGTAGTTACATCCAAGAGTCTGCTGGAGGAGGTAGTTATATCCAAGAGTCTGCTGGAGGAGGTAGTTACATCCAAGAGTCTGCTGGAGGAGGTAGTTACATCCAAGAGTCTGCTGGAGGAGGTAGTTATATCCAAGAGTCTGCTGGAGGAAGTAGTTACATCCAAGAGTCTGCTGGAGGAGGTAGTTACATCCAAGAGTCTGCTGGAGGAGGTAGTTATATCCAAGAGTCTGCTGGAGGAGGTAGTTACATCCAAGAGTCTGCTGGAGGAGGTAGTTACATCCAAGAGTCTGCTGGAGGAGGTAGTTACATCCAAGAGTCTGCTGGAGGAGGTAGTTACATCCAAGAGTCTGCTGGAGGAGGTAGTTATATCCAAGAGTCTGCTGGAGGAGGTAGTTACATCCAAGAGTCTGCTGGAGGAGGTAGTTATATCCAAGAGTCTGCTGGAGGAGGTAGTTACATCCAAGAGTCTGCTGGAGGAGGTAGTTACATCCAAGAGTCTGCTGGAGGAGGTAGTTACATCCAAGAGTCTGCTGGAGGAGGTAGTTACATCCAAGAGTGCTGGAGGAGGTAGTTACATCCAAGAGTGCTGGAGGAGGTAGTTACATCCAAGAGTGCTGGAGGAGGTAGTTATATCCAAGAGTCTGCTGGAGGAGGTAGTTACATCCAAGAGTCTGCTGGAGGAGGTAGTTACATCCAAGAGTCTGCTGGAGGAGGTAGTTACATCCAAGAGTCTGCTGGAGGAGGTAGTTATATCCAAGAATCTGCTGGAGGAGGTAGTTACATCCAAGAGTCTGCTGGAGGAGGTAGTTACATCCAAGAGTCTGCTGGAGGAGGTAGTTACATCCAAGAGTCTGCTGGAGGAGGTAGTTATATCCAAGAGTCTGCTGGAGGAGGTAGTTACATCCAAGAGTCTGTTGGAGGAGGTAGTTATATCCAAGAGTCTGCTGGAGGAGGTAGTTACATCCAAGAGTCTGCTGGAGGAGGTAGTTACATCCAAGAGTCTGCTGGAGGAGGTAGTTACATCCAAGAGTCTGCTGGAGGAGGTAGTTACATCCAAGAGTGCTGGAGGAGGTAGTTACATCCAAGAGTGCTGGAGGAGGTAGTTACATCCAAGAGTGCTGGAGGAGGTAGTTATATCCAAGAGTCTGCTGGAGGAGGTAGTTACATCCAAGAGTGCTGGAGGAGGTAGTTACATCCAAGAGTCTGCTGGAGGAGGTAGTTACATCCAAGAGTCTGCTGGAGGAGGTAGTTATATCCAAGAATCTGCTGGAGGAGGTAGTTACATCCAAGAGTCTGCTGGAGGAGGTAGTTACATCCAAGAGTCTGCTGGAGGAGGTAGTTACATCCAAGAGTCTGCTGGAGGAGGTAGTTACATCCAAGAGTCTGCTGGAGGAGGTAGTTATATCCAAGAATCTGCTGGAGGAGGTAGTTACATCCAAGAGTCTGCTGGAGGAGGTAGTTACATCCAAGAATCTGCTGGAGGAGGTAGTTACATCCAAGAATCTGCTGGAGGAGGTAGTTACATCCAAGAGTCTGCTGGAGGAGGTAGTTACATCCAAGAATCTGCTGGAGGAGGTAGTTACATCCAAGAGTCTGCTGGAGGAGGTAGTTACATCCAAGAGTCTGCTAGAGGAGGTAGTTACATCCAAGAGTCTTCTGGAGGAGGTAGTTACATCCAAGAGTCTGCTGGAGGAGGTAGTTACATCCAAGAGTCTGCTGGAGGAGGTAGTTACATCCAAGAGTCTGCTAGAGGAGGTAGTTACATCCAAGAGTCTGCTGGAGGAGGTAGTTACATCCAAGAGTCTGCTGGAGGAGGTAGTTACATCCAAGAGTCTGCTGGAGGAGGTAGTTACATCCAAGAGTCTGCTGGAGGAGGTAGTTATATCCAAGAATCTGCTGGAGGAGGTAGTTACATCCAAGAGTCTGCTGGAGGAGGTAGTTACATCCAAGAATCTGCAGGAGGAGGTAGTTACATCCAAGAATCTGCTGGAGGAGGTAGTTACATCCAAGAGTCTGCTGGAGGAGGTAGTTACATCCAAGAATCTGCTGGAGGAGGTAGTTACATCCAAGAGTCTGCTGGAGGAGGTAGTTACATCCAAGAGTCTGCTAGAGGAGGTAGTTACATCCAAGAGTCTTCTGGAGGAGGTAGTTACATCCAAGAGTCTGCTGGAGGAGGTAGTTACATCCAAGAGTCTGCTGGAGGAGGTAGTTACATCCAAGAGTCTGCTAGAGGAGGTAGTTACATCCAAGAGTCTGCTGGAGGAGGTAGTTACATCCAAGAGTCTGCTGGAGGAGGTAGTTACATCCAAGAGTCTGTTGGAGGAGGTAGTTACATCCAAGAGTCTGCTAGAGGAGGTAGTTACATCCAAGAGTCTGCTAAAGGAGGTAGTTACATCCAAGAGTCTGCTGGAGGAGGTAGTTACATCCAAGAGTCTGCTAGAGGAGGTAGTTGCATCCAAGAGTCTGCTGGAGGAGGTAGTTACATCCAAGAATCTGCTGGAGGAGGTAGTAACATCCAAGAGTCTGCTGGAGGAGGTAGTTACATCCAAGAGTCTGCTAGAGGAGGTAGTTACATCCAAGAGTCTGCTGGAGGAGGTAGTTACATCCAAGAGTCTGCTGGAGGAGGTAGTTACATCAAAGAGTCTGGTGGAGGAGGTAGTTACATCCAAGAGTCTGCTGGAGGAGGTAGTTACATTCAAGAGTCTGCTGGAGGAGGTAGTTACATCCAAGAATTTGCTGGAGGAGGTAGTAACATCCAAGAGTCTGCTGGAGGAGGTAGTTACATCCAAGAGTCTGCTGGAGGAGGTAGTTACATCCAAGAGTCTGCTGGAGGAGGTAGTTACACCCAAGAGTCTGCTGGAGGAGGTAGTTATATCCAAGAATCTGCTGGAGGAGGTAGTTACATCCAAGAGTCTGGTGGAGGAAGTAGTTACATCCAAGAGTCTACTGGAGGAGGTAGTTACATCCAAGAGTCTGGTGGAGGAGGTAGTTACATTCAAGAGTCTGCTGGAGGAGGTAGTTACATCCAAGAGTCTGCTGGAGGAGGCAGTTACTTCCAAGAGTCTGCTGGAGGAGGCAGTTACTTCCAAGAGTCTGCTGGAGGAGGCAGTTACTTCCAAGAGTCTGCTGGAGGAGATAGTTACATCCAAGAGTCTGGTGGAGCAGGTAGTTACATCCAAGAGTCTGGTGGAGCAGGTAGTTACATCCAAGAGTCTGGTGGAGCAGGTAGTTACATCGAAGTGTCTGGTAGAGCAGGTAGTTACATCCAAGAGTCTAGTGGAGCAGGTAGTTACATCGAAGTGTCTGGTAGAGCAGGTAGTTACATCCAAGAGTCTAGTGGAGCAGGTAGTTACATCCAAGAGTCTAGTGGAGCAGGTAGTTACATCCAAGAGTCTGGTAGAGCAGGTAGTTACATCCAAGAGTCTAGTGGAGCAGGTAGTTACATCGAAGTGTCTGGTAGAGCAGGTAGTTACATCCAAGAGTCTAGTGGAGCAGGTAGTTACATCGAAGTGTCTGGTAGAGCAGGTAGTTACATCCAAGAGTCTAGTGGAGCAGGTAGTTAACATCCAAGAGTCTGGTAGAGCAGGTAGTTACATCCAAGAGTCTAGTGGAGCAGGTAGTTACATCCAAGAGTCTAGTGGAGCAGGTAGTTACATCCAAGAGTCTAGTGGAGCAGGTAGTTAACATCCAAGAGTCTGGTGGAGCAGGTAGTTAACATCCAAGAGTCTGGTGGAGCAGGTAGTTACATCCAAGAGTCTGGTGGAGCAGGTAGTTACATCGAAGTGTCTGGTAGAGCAGGTAGTTACATCCAAGAGTCTAGTGGAGCAGGTAGTTACATCCAAGAGTCTGGTAGAGCAGGTAGTTACATCCAAGAGTCTAGTGGAGCAGGTAGTTACATCCAAGAGTCTGGTAGAGCAGGTAGTTACATCCAAGAGTCTAGTGGAGCAGGTAGTTACATCCAAGAGTGGTAGAGCAGGTAGTTACATCCAAGAGCCTAGTGGAGCAGGTAGTTACATCGAAGTGTCTGGTGGAGCAGGTAGTTACATCCAAGAGTCTGGTAGAGCAGGTAGTTAACATCCAAGAGTCTGGTGGAGCAGGTAGTTACATCCAGGAGCATGGAGTATGTGATAGCATCCACTACTCCAGTTGGCAGTTTAACTAGGTAGTGAAGAGTAAACCCGGTTAAGTTGAACTAGGTAGTGAAGAGTAAACCCGGTTAAGTTGAACTAGGTAGTGAAGAGTAAACCCGGTTAAGTAGCTACAGTAGCAACAATAATGAATTCCATGAACAGTAGTGACTCACAAATAAAGGTAATTCAATGTAAGTGTAACAGCAGCAGCCATGGTAGCCGGCAGCAGCCATGGTAGCCGGCAGCAGCCATGGTAGCCTGCAGCAGCCATGGTAGCCGGCAGCAGCCATGGTAGCCGGCAGCAGCCATGGTAGCCTGCAGCAGCCATGGTAGCCGGCAGCAGCCATGGTAGCCGGCAGCAGCCATGGTAGCCGGCAGCAGCCATGGTAGCCGGCAGCAGCCATGGTAGCCTGCAGCAGCCATGGTAGCCGGCAGCAGCCATGGTAGCCGGCAGCAGCAGTTCCACAGCTGTTTGAGGTAGCAGTGGGCTTCTCATACCTCCACAGTATCCCATACAACCACGAAACACTCAGGGAGTGGAGTATGAAGCACCACATGAAACCTACACCTGAGGAAGCACGTCAGAAACTGGAGAAATTGCACAAGTGCGCAACAAGACTAGTTTCAGAGCTAAGGAATATTAGCTGCCAGGAGAGGCTAACGGAACTGAATCTAACAGGGGACAGAAGAAGAACCAGGAGAGACATAATAACATGCAAAATACTAAGAGGAATTGATGAAGATAGGGATCGACTGTTTGAGAGGCAGGAAACATGTACTCGGGGATAAGATGGAGGTTAAAGACACGAATGAGCCACAGGAATGTCAAGAAGTATTTCTTCAGTCTCAGGGTGGTCAGAAAGTAAACAGGTGGTGGAGGCAGACTCAATACAGACTTTTAAGAGCAAGCATCGTAAGGCCCGGAAGTCTAGGAGGAAGTGAATCTGGCAAATGGCCATCTGAAGGGCGGGGTCAGGAGCGGAGATAAGACTCGACCCCTGCAGCCACATATAGATAAACACACACACACACACACACACAAGCACACACACACACACACACACACACACACCACACACACACACACACACACACACACACACACACACACACACACACACACACACCACACACACACACACACACACACACACACACACACACACACACACACACACACACACACACACACACACAAGGAGTTGACCTAGTAGCGACCACTGATGCGGGACCAGGAGCTAAGAATCGACCCCTGCAACCACAATTAGGTGAGTACACACATACACAGCTTCAGAAAGTATTTTTGTCTCAAAATGCTGAACTCAGTATTCACCTTTCAGACGTCAGCAGGTAAATTAAATATTTATCATGACTAGAGCTGACCTACTGGGGTAAGATAGGTCAAAGGTCACTCTAGTGTTGTCTAATCCTCATCAAACACACGAATGCCGGATACCAAGGCGCTCACCACACACACACACACACACACACACACACACACACACACACACACACACACACACACACACACATACACACATACACAAGAGTGTATCAGTCTGTAGTGGAAGGAAGGCGGGGTAGGGGGTCGGCCTAGGAAAGGTTGGAGGGAGGGGGTAAAGGAGGTTTTGTGTGCGAGGGGCTTGGACTTCCAGCAGGCATGTGTGAGCGTGTTTGATAGGAGTGAATGGAGACAAATGGTTTTTAATACTTGACGTGCAGTTGGAGTGTGAGCAAAGTAACATTTATGAAGGGGTTCAGGGAAACCGGCAGGCCGGACTTGAGTCCTGGAGATGGGAAGTACAGTGCCTGCACTCTGAAGGAGGGGTGTTAATGTTGCAGTTTAAAAACTGTAGTGTAAAGCACCCTTCTGGCAAGACAGTGATGGAGTGAATGATGGTGAAAGTTTTTCTTTTTCGGGCCACCCTGCCTTGGTGGGAATCGGCCAGTGTGATAATTAAAAAAAATATATATGTATACATATGTATACCACCTTATCCTTATATCAAATACACTATTCCCTGAGATCCGATAAGACAATACCCTGGTCCTGCAGGTGGTCCATACTAACTTACTGGTCGCCAACTAGAGTGGACCCTCCACACCTGGATGAACCTACCAGTAGACCCTCCACACCTGGATGAACCTACCAGTAGACCCTCCACACCTGGATGAACCTACCAGTAGACCCTCCACACCTGGATGAACCTACCAGTAGACCCTCCACACCTGGATGAACCTACCAGTAGACCCTCCACACCTGGATGAACCTACCAGTAGACCCTCCACACCTGGATGAACCTACCAGTAGACCCTCCACACCTGGATGAACCTACCAGTAGACCCTCCACACCTGGATGAAGGTTTCAATAGCAGAAGCAAAACAGTAGCCATATCTGTGTGTGTGCACTCACCTATTTGTGGCAGTGATGCATCGGAACATCCACACAATTTCTTACATCCGCATCAACATCCATGGAACATCCACACAATTTCTTACATCCGCATCAACATCCATGGAACATCTGCACAATTTCTTACATCCGCATCTGCATCCACAAAATAAGTAAGACATCCTCATATACATCGGCATCCGCGGATATCTAAATATTTACATCCGATGCATCTCTAATTTGTGGTTGCAGGGGTCGATTCTTAGCTCCTGGCCCTGCCTTTTCGCTGGTCGTTACCAAGTCCATTCTCTCATTTCTCCAGGAGTTTTACCGTGTGTCGTGTGTGTACTCCCCTATATGTTGTTGCAGGGGTCGAGTCACAGCTCCTGGCTCCGCCTCTTCGCTGGTCGCTATTAGGTCCACTCTCTCCCGGCTCCAAGAGCCTTATCGTGTGTGTGTGTGTGTGTGTGTGTGTGTGTGTGTGTGTGTGTGTGTGTGTGTGTGTGTGTGTGTGTGTGTGTGTGTGTGTGTATGTATGTGTGTGTGTGAAAGGTTAAAGCTGAGTTGGCTTTAGCTTAAAAGAATCTAGGGTGATGAAGCACTCGCTCACGGTGGAATGCTTTTGTTGTATTGCACAGGGTAGTGATAGTCATTTTCTGCTTACTTCTCTATGTCTATTGCACTTTTTTCACCTCTCTGTGCACTCTTTCTGTCTGCTTCCCTCTTTCTCTTTCTGTTTAGTTCCCCTTATTTCCTCCTCTTCTCTCTTTCTACCTCACCCCTCTCTCACTCCCCATGCCTTGCTCTCTAGAGCAGCTCTTGTCCAGAACGAGAGGTTGAGGTAGCGTTCAATACCTCACACCGCTCTTGCTCTCCCTTCTGCTCCCATTCTAATATTGAACATACACCTCCATGCCGCCCCGCTTCCTATCCCCGCTTTTCAATTACCAATACAGATAAAACGTAAAGATGTACTCTCCAGTATTCACTCTCCTTCATGTTTGTGTTGGCAGGGAATGAGCTGCACCTGGGAATTGCCTCTTAACTAATATTACGCTGGTATGAGGATGTAACCGAATGAGTTTTGCCGTATATTCACCTGAAACCGTGTATGGAAATTGTCTTTTGTACTTCCTCAACTAGTGCAAACACTAGTTGAGGAAGTACACTTGCCACACTCACCACAAAGATTAAGTTGAGGTGAGAATAATGTGGTAGTTTTCTGTTACTCATGAGTGGAATCTGGTCCCAGGTCTGGCTTGTAGAGTACAACTCACAAAACAGGTCATAAGTATGTGTTTGTGTTCATTTTGGCGACGTACCTGGGTATCTTGTATGTTGTGATCATGTCTCCTGAATCTTCCTTTTCTTCTGATACATTCGTCATAACAGATTTTATGTTAATTTATGTTAGTGATCCCTGGTAGGATCACTAATCTTTTCATCTTTTATGAACAGTTAAGATGACTGGTAAATCTTTAACCGTTTACTTATATTCACTATACAGTTTTCTTTCCTATGCGATTTATTTAATAGTTCCTATTCCTGAAATATTTACTGTTTAGTAAAAGATATATTGACGTGGCTTACTGCAAGGTTGACCTTGTGTATGTTGACGTGGCTTACTGCAAGGTTGACCTTGTGTATGTTGGCGTGGCTTACAGCAAGGTTGATCTTGTGTATGTTGACGTGGCTTACTGCAATGTTGACCTTGTGTATGTTGACGTGGCTTACTGGAAGGTTGACCTTGTGTATGTTGACGTGGCTTACTGGAAGGTTGACCTTGTGTATGTTGACGTGGCTTACTGGAAGGTTGACCTTGTGTATGTTGACGTGGCTTACTGCAAGGTTGACCTTGTGTATGTTGACGTGGCTTACTGCAAGGTTGATCTTGTGTATATTGTGTTGGTAATCATAAGAACTAGGTCTAGGAATTCGTTTAATTCATTGTTGTGATTCCTGTTTGACTCTTTGTTGTGATTTCTGTTTGATTCATTGTTGTGACTTCTGTTTGATTCATTGTCGTGATTCCTGTTTGATTGATGGTGATTCCTGTTCGACTCATTGTTATGATTCATGTTTAATTCATTGTTATGATTCATGTTTGATTCACTATGATTCCTGTTTGATCCATTGTGATTTCTGTTTGATTCATGGTAGTAATTCCTGTTTGATTCATCTTTGTGATTCCTGTTTGGTTCATTGTGATTCTTGTTTGATTCATTGTGAGTCCTGTTTGATTTATTGTTGATTCCTGTTTGATTCATTGTAATTCATTGGTGTGATTCCCTTCGCCAGTAACACTGGAAATTTTCCTGATCTGTCCACTTCGTGGTGCTCTCATTCCTTGCTCCTGACAGTCGCCTCTTACGACACGCATGGCTTACGGAGGAAAGATTCTTCTCCATTTCCCCATTCGACTCTTCCCGGAGAGATGCAACAGAACACATGGACACAAAAGAAACAAGTATCTCTTTGACATACCACAAGTTCGACTCGACCAGTCTAAGAACTCCACGTGAATGAAGTGGCCTAAAATTTAGAATGCTCTGCATAACCAGGAATTTCCCTATAAAGTATGCAAAAAAGTATCAACTATTCCTGTATTAATTATATGTGACTCTATTAAAATGAAGATTATTATTATTATTTATATGCTAGGTACAAGGTGACTGGCTGCACGTGTCATCACACAGCATTTACTCTACGACAATTGTTTTGGTTGCAACTGAAGCTTGTGAATTGATCGCTCAACTCTGTCTTAAGATAAACCCCTTGTTTGGTAAGATGTATATCAGGATCTCTTAACGATCAAATATCAACCTACAAACTTAAAGCTTATTTGTTTTACGTTACGTTAAGCTGCATTATCTTAACCATAATTAGTGTGATTAGATATAACGAGGCAGATCTATTACGTCTGGCAGCAGGGAAACACGGCTGTCAAATTCGTCTGGAATAATGCGCTTGTTATGTACGGTGTGCTCTATAGGAGGGTAACTTCTATGTTGGTGAATATATTCTTATATTTATGTGAAGCGCTAAACCCGCTTGAGCCATTCAGCGCAGGGAGTGATGGAGACTAGATCCTCCGTCCACTAATCCTTAGACGTAAGTCTAATATTTTTATTATGCTCACCATACCCATGGAGTAGGTGTTGGTCAAAATATTAGAGGCACATCATGGGTCCGGGGACTGCGGCCCAAAGTTCAATTCAATTCAAGTTTACTCTCTATAAGGGTTACAATGTGGGGTTTACAGGTTTTGGGTATTGTGTGGTTTACATGTTATAAAATACTAATTACAGAGGGGGCCACTAGGACACCTAGCATGGCTAGGCATTTCGAGCAGACTTTTTTTTTTTCGATAGCTAAACAGGTTACAGTGGTAATTAACTATTTACATGTTTATATCGGTTACAGTTGTATTGAGTAATTTATACAGACATGAATTAGGTCACAAAAATATTACCTTACATTTTATCAAGGTATGCTTGCCAAAAAAAGTTTAAGCTCGACTGGCCGCTGCTTTAGCAGCCAGTCAGGCTGAGGAAACTACTCTAGCAGCCAGTCAGGCTGAGGAAACTACTCTAGCAGCCAGTCAGGCTGAGGAAACTACTCTAGCAGCCAGTCAGGCTGAGGAAACTACTCTAGCAGCCAGTCAGGCTGAGGAAACTACTCTAGCAGCCAGTCAGGCTGAGGAAACTACTCTAGCAGCCAGTCAGGCTGAGGAAACTACTCTAGCAGCCAGTCGGGCTGAGGAAACTACTCTAGCAGCCAGTCAGGCTGAGGAAACTACTCTAGCAGCCAGTCAGGCTGAGGAAACTACTCTAGTAGCCAGTCAGGCTGAGGAAACTACTCTAGCAGCCAGTCAGGCTGAGGAAACTACTCTAGCAGCCAGTCAGGCTGAGGAAACTAGTCTAGCAGCCAGTCAGGCTGAGGAAACTACTCTAGCAGCCAGTCATGCTGAGGAAACTACTCTAGCAGCCAGTCAGGCTGAGGAAACTACTCTAGCAGCCAGTCAGGCTGAGGAAACTACTCTAGCAGCCAGTCAGGCTGAGGAAACTACTCTAGCAGCCAGTCAGGCTGAGGAAACTACTCTAGCAGCCAGTCGGGCTGAGGAAACTACTCTAGCAGCCAGTCGGGCTGAGGAAACTACTCTAGCAGCCAGTCAGGCTGAGGAAACTATGTCAGCATAGTTGCTGATCCCTGTGTTATATAGCATAGCATATTAGTATCATCCATGTGCTTTAGATAGGAGATCCCTTGTAGGCCTGTGACTTTGTGTGACGTCACGGGATGCGCATGTGTAGGCTCGTACCTCTGCCTCCGCTCTCACTCGGCGGCAGACCATCCAGACAAGAACACGGCAAGGCTGGGCTCCATTCCTCATCAGCTCAGCCTGACAATATATGTTACCATCCAACAAGTGTGTCTACCTTCAACCCTCGATATCTCCATTTAAGAACCCCTACGATAACTACTCTAGCAGCCAGTCGGGCTGAGGAAACACTCTAGCAGCCAGTCGGGCTGAGGAAACTACTCTAGCAGCCAGTCAGGCTGAGGAAACTACTCTAGCAGCCAGTCAGGCTGAGGAAACTACTCTAGCAGCCAGTCAGGCTGAGGAAACTACTCTAGCAGCCAGTCGGGCTGAGGAAACACTCTAGCAGCCAGTCGGGCTGAGGAAACACTCTAGCAGCCAGTCGGGCTGAGGAAACACTCTAGCAGCCAGTCAGGCTGAGGAAACTACTCTAGCAGCCAGTCGGGCTGAGGAAACACTCTAGCAGCCAGTCGGGCTGAGGAAACTACTCTAGCAGCCAGTCAGGCTGAGGAAACTACTCTAGCACCCAGTCGGGCTGAGGAGACACGGTACTTTAGCAGCCAGTCAGGCTGAGGAAACACTAACAGCCAGTCAGGCTGAGGAAACACTTCAGCAGCTAGTCAGGCTGAGGAAACACTCTAGCAGCCAGTCAGGCTGAGGAAACACTCTAGCAGCCAGTCAGGCTGAGGAAACACTAGCAGCCAGTCGAGCTGAGGAAACACTCTAGCAGCCAGTCGGGCTGAGGAAACACTCTAGCAGCCAGTCGGGCTGAGGAAACACTCTAGCAGCCAGTCGGGCTGAGGAGACACTCTACTCTAGCAGCCAGGCTGAGGAAACACTAGCAGCCAGTCAGGGTGAGGAAACACTAGCAGCCAATCGGGCTGAGGAGACTACTCTAGCAGCCAATCGGGCTGAGGAAACACTCTACTCTAGCAGCCAGTCGGGCTGAGGAAACACTAGCAGCCAGTCAGGCTGAGGAAACACTCTAGCAGCCAGTCGGGCTGAGGAAACACTCTAGCAGCCAGTCAGGCTGAGGAAACACTCTACTCTAGCAGCCAGTCAGGCTGAGGAGACACGCTGCTCTAGCAGCCAGTCAGGCTGAGACACGGTACTCTAGCAGCCAGTCAGGCTGAGGAGACACTCTAGCAGCCAGTCAGGCTGAGGAGACACGGTACTCTTGCAGCCAGTCAGGCTGAGGAGACACTACTCTAGCAGCCAGTCAGGCTGAGGAGACACGGTACTCTAGTAGCCAGTCAGGCTGAGGAGACACGGTACTCTAGCAGCCAGTCAAGCTAAGGAGACACTCTACTCTAGCAGCCAGTCAGGCTGAGGAAACACGCTACTCTAGCAGCCAGTCAGGCTGAGGAGACACTACTCTAGCAGCCAGTCAGGCTGAGGAGACGCGGTACTCTAGCAGCCAGTCAGGCTGAGGAGACACTCTACTCTAGCAGCCAGGCTGAGGAGACACGCTACTCTAGCAGCCAGTCAGGCTGAGGAGACTACTCTGGCAGCCAGTCAGGCTGAGGAGACACTCTACTCTAGCAGCCAGTCAGGCTGAGGAGGGGAATCTTCAACAGGTTAATGACTCATGAGGCAAGGAACAGGGACTGTCCCTTCACTTCCTTCAACCTAACATCATTGCCTGTCATTCCCCACGGTCGCTCGACGTAAACAACCTGGTTATACGTTAGTGGCGGCGCCATTGGGGGGAGGAGGCATCAGACCCCCAGAATTCCCACAGACCCGAAAGCCCTCCAAATAAAAATAATATTAACGCTGCATCAAAACAAGTCTCCCAGCCTCCTTTCCCGACAGCCATCCAGTATAGAAATTCTGGCGCCGCTCCTCGTATTGGTAACTACGCCATGATGTAGACGCCTTTGCTTCAGTTTGATGGTCGTGAGGATTAATTTGATATTTTAAATGTGATTTGAGTTTATGGTCTTAATTTTGTTTAATTACGTGGAATAAAAATCATCTTGCATAGGTAAATTAATGGAACTCTTCCTCACCCACTTACAGAAAACTCTTTCTTCGGCCTCGTTTTCAAGCACTCTCCAAAGATGTGCTCATAAAATACACCATATAATGCACATTAAATAATTATTATAATGGGGTATAATCAACGATGAATACTGAGGAACTATTTAAAGTAAATTAAATTTGTAACAGGTATGGAATTAGGAGGTTCATACGTAAAAATAAGACTACACGATTATAGTAATGTGAAGTAGGATATATTACTAGGAGGGGGTGGGGGTGGGGTAAGGCTAGCTTCCACACACCTTACACAATAATATGAACAAGAGTCTCTATAGGAGGCGCTGGAATTTCTATACTGGTAAAGGCTTACGGGTGGTTATCTGGCTGGAAGATCTGTTTTGAAGTAGTGTGATTATTATTGCCGTTTTTTATTTGGGGGACTTGGGTGGGGGTCAGGGAATTTTGGGGGGATCTGAAGCCCCCCAAGCTTCCCCTTTCTCCTTAGCGCCACTATTGCCAGTCTTCCAAACAGTATTCAAGCCTCCAGCCCTCCATCACACCACAGAGAATCACCCCCGATTCGTTAGGTAAGTTTTGTCAGGAAACAGAACAAGTGTTTCCTGACGCGGGTCATATGATGACCCGCAGCTGGAGCTTTGGTCATTTGACCGAGGCCTTCCGCTGGCTTATAACCATCAGATACCTTTCTACTTGGATTTATACTGTAATGTCTCGCCTCGCCCGGCCAGGGTAACCGGTTTCCCTCCACTAGGCTGAAATCTTTGGCTCCCAGGAGACTGCTTGATTGCCTTGCTTGTCTGCTAGTAAGTTCCAGGGTCCCGGGAAACAGGATGTGGGAATTATCACCCTGATAAACTGTATATCACATCACTCATATCTTACAAGATTTGGAGGGGTAGATTTGGTATCTCGTATCTTACGCAAGAGATGCAACACAGGTGTGGGTAGGGTATATTTTAGAGTTTAGAGATTACTGGATTAGACTACTGCCCAGTGACGTATAAGTGCATGACAATACAACCCTTTAATAACCTGCTGGACAAACATTTTGTTAATATTAAACTCAACTGCATACAAAGCTGTGGTCAATGGAACCCTGAGTTACTTCACAAAAAAATCGAGGAGGATTGGTTTGACCGTAAACCATTCAAGGTTTAGTAGTGGTGGTGTTGGTGTTAGTGGTGACGACATTGGTGTTAGTGGTTGTGGTGGCTACAGAGATGATGATGGTGGTGATGGCGGCTGTGGCGGTGATGGTGACTGACAGTAGTAGTAATGGTGGTGATAATTGTAGTAGTAGGAGTAGCTAGTAATATTTATAACGGTATAAGTCAAACTCGTTATCCACTTTTCCAACTAAATATCCATGCATGTTTTCCTATACGGAGAGAGTGGACGTAGGGTGGGGAGAGAGCCTTCTACTGTACTACCGTAATCTTAACTATCTAGACTAGAATTCGAAGTGACTATATTGTAGTTCGTCCTCAGCAAATAGTATCGATATAGATCTTGAGAACTACTATATATGTTTCACATGTACTGGTATTAAGAACCGGTTCTTTTTAGCCGGAGCTAATTACATATAATTATTGCCACTCAAATTATTATTGTTAGAAGGGGAATATAAAAAGTTTCGAATTGTAAATTTAGGGTATTTATAATTATTAGATGAGGGGCTCATAGTTATTTAAGAGTTCAAACAAGTTTACTGATAGAGAAATATGCAACAGGTTATACAAATTTACAATCTCAGTGTATGTCATGATTATTATTCTTCGCGACATGAGCCAAGGTAAATTATGCGTAAAATATTCTTTAATGGTCTTTTTCTATCCCTGGTAAATTTATCTTATTCTCGTATTCTACCCAAAATTTATAATATTCTCCAAGAAATTTGCAATTATTGCTTTCACAACATTACATACGTATGTATTTACCGCCCAGCTGAAATTGAAAATGGAATTGGAAAGCGGCATTCACATAGACCATGTTTTTATACTACTACTGTGAAATAACTCAAATTACAAGGATATTGTATTGTGCGTGATGCTCTCAGAAATATGAAACAAATTTAGCGAGGTCTGTCCTTTCATTTTCAACCAAGACATTTTCTTTTATATGTTGACTCAGCCACAGTAATGTGTAGGAATTCAGTTAAATTGTTTTCTGGAGAATAACGCTCTATATGTACTTGTTTTACTTATTAAATTGAAGCTTCCCGGAACAACAAGAGGGAAGAGTGTAGGCAGTCCTGGTTCATTGGGATTAAAGCCTATCTACTACACCAAGGTTATTAAAGCTACGTTTAACCTGTTCACTACCTGTCATGAATACCATCATCACAGAAACAGCTGTTAAAGTAAACTCTCAGTGTAGTTCCAGATATACACCTCTTGGTGTACCAGCATGTACCTACAGAAGAGATTTAGATTTTGCCACCGAAGTGGCCAGGTTATTAAGTGTACATTATAACCATCCTGTGGAGGGTACTGCAAGACCAATATATATATATATATATATATATATATATATATATATATATATATATATATATATATATATATATATATATAATCATTCTGAATCTAACGAAAAAATATGTATTTCATTGTGTTTCTTTATTATTAAATTATTGTAAACTTGTGTAAAATATATTTAGTTGGATTAGGGTAACTTAAATTGTGCTTGTTATAATAAGGTTAGGTAAGTTTTCTAAGGTTCTTTTGGTACAAAATTATTAATTTTTACATTAACATAGATAAAAAATACATGATAAAGCTCATGGAGCAGGAAGAGTGACCTAGTAGCGACCAGTGAAGAGGCGGGGGCAGGAGCTGTGACTCGACTCCTGCAACCACAACTAGGTGAGTATACACACACACACGCATATATATATATATATATATATATATATATATATATATATATATATATATATATATATATATATATATATGGGATGGCAGGGGAAAATGAGAATGGGGGACCTCCAATTGAACTATGTACAGAAAGAGGTTTGGTAGTAACACATATTTTAAGTAAAAGAGGATAAATAAGTATACAGGATATGATATAGCACGTAATGAAAGTAGTTTGTTAGATTGTGTGTTGGTGGATAAAGGGTTGATGGGTAGACTTCAGGATGTACAAGTTTATAGAGGGGCAACTGATATATCGGATCATTATTTAGTTGTAGCTACAGTTTGAGGAAGAGGTAGATGAAGCAAAAGGAAAACTTCAACTGCAAGTAAGAGAGAGATGAAAGTTTATTAGCTAAGGGAGGAGGAAATTAGGAGAAGATATAAGAAGCTATTGGGAGAAAGGTGGGCTGATGATACTAAAGTTAGTGTGGGGGTTGAAGAGAGGTGGGATAGTTTTAAAAAGGTAGTGGTAGAATGCCAAACAGAAGTTTGTGGCTATAGGAGGGTGGGTGCAGGAGGAAAGAAGTCATTCGTGGAATGATGAGGTTAAGATGACTCACGAAATCGTAATGACACGATTGACCGCGGGTTCAAATCCCGCCCGTGGTATGGTTTATGAGGTAAAGGTGTGATACAAGAGAAAAAATGCCACTTATAAAAGGTTTTTACAAAGCAGAAGTGATATAAGAAGGGAGTATATAGAGAGTAAAAGGGAAGTGAGGGAATGCAGGAGAGTAAATGATAGAGTGGGTGAGGCACTGTCAACAAATATTGCTGAAGATAGGGAAAAAAATGGATTGAGATAAATACGTTAAGAAAGCGTAAGGAGCAAATGGATTTGACAGTTAAAAAGGGAATGGGGAAGTTAGTAGATTGGGAGTTGGAGGTGTTGGGAAGACGACAGGAATATTTTGAGGAACTGTTAAATGTTGATGAAGAGAAGGAGTCAGTAATTTCATGCATTGGCCAGGGAGGTATAACATCTACAGAAGACGACGAAGAGTCACTGAGCTCCTCAGGAGTGCTAGAATATCTGATACACGAAAGGAGACGCTGACCAGGGAAGTGGAAACTATCGAACTAAAGTTAAATGACTCTTACAGGAACCAGGAGAGACAGGAGGAGCTTAAATCTATTAGTGAAATTGAAAGAAATTCAAAATATTTCTTTTCATATGCCAAAAACAAGGCAAATACCACATCTAGTATTGGGCCCTTACTCAGACAGGATGGGACTTACACAGATGACAACAAGGAAATGAGTGAAATATTGAAATCCCAGTACGAATCTGTGTTTAGTGAACCACTAATCAATCTGAGGATCGACGACCCAAATGATTTCTTCATGAATGAGCCTCAAAACTCCATAAATGTATGCCAGATTTCCGACATTACCCTAACTCCGATAGATTTCGAAAAAGCCATTGACAACATGCCCATGCACTCAGCCCCGGGCCCAGTCTCGTGGAACTCTGTTTTCATTAAGAACTGCAAGAAACCCCTCTCGCGTGCCATAAGTACACTATGGAGGAGGAGCTTGGACATGGGTGAAATTCCACAGTCACTTTAAACAACGGATATAGCCCCACTCCATAAAGGTGGCTGCAAAGCATTAGCTAAGAACTATAGACCAATAGCTCTGACGTCCCACATCATAAAAATCTTTGAAAGAGTGCTAAGAAGCAGGATTGCAAGTCACCTGGATTCCCAAAATCTGCACAATCCAGGGCAACATGGGTTCAGGGCAGGTCGCTCCTGCCTCTCACAACTACTGGATCACTATGATATGGCCTTGGATGCACTGGAAGAAAATCAGAATGCAGATGTAATATACACAGACTTTGCAAAAGCATTTGACAAATGTGATCATGGCGTAATAGCCCATAAAATACGTGCTAAAGGAATAACTGGGAAAGTGGAGAGATGGATCTTGAACTTCCTAACAAATCGAACACAAAGAGTAGTGGTCAACAGAGTTAAATCGGAGGCTGCCATAGTGAAGAGCTCTTTTCCACAAGGCACAGTACTCGCCCCCATCTTATTCCTCATCCTCATATCAGACATAGACAGAGATATACATCATAGCACCGTATCATCCTTTGTGGATGATACTAGTATCTGCATGAGGCTGTCATCTGCTGAGGACGCGTTTAACTTCCAAGAAGATATAAACAAAGTTTTCCAGTGGGCAACGGTAAATAATATGATGTTCAATGAGGACAAATTCCAACTACTCCGTTATGGAAAACTAGAGGAGATAATAACTAGAACAGAGTATACTACAGACTCTGGCCATACAATAGAGCGGAAAAATAATGTAAGGGACCTGGGAGTAGTAATGTCTGAGGATCTCAATTTCAAGGATCACAACAGTGCCACGATCGCACGTGCAAAGAAAATGATAGGATGGATAATGAGAACGTTCAAAACGAGAGATGCCAAGCCAATGATGATCCTTTTCAAATCACTTGTTCTCTCTAGGCTGGAATACTGCTGTACATTAACATCTCCATTCAAAGCAGGTGAAATCGCAGATCTAGAGAGTGTACAGAGATCCTTTACTGCACATATAAGTTCTGTCAAGCACCTTAACTACTGGGAACACTTGGAAGCACTTGACTTGTACTCGTTGGAACGCAGGAGGGAGAGATATATCATAATCTACACTTGGAAAATCCTAGAAGGAATGGTCCCATATCTGCACACATAAATCACTCCCTACGAAAGTAAAAGATGGGCAGGCGATGCAAAATGCCCCCAATTAAAAGTAGGGGCGCCATTGGTACACTGAGGGAAAACACCGTAAGTGTCTGGGGCCCAAGACTGTTCAATTGCCTCCCATCAAGCATTAGGGGAATTGCCAATAAACCCCTGGCTGCCTTCAAGAGAGAGCTGGACAGATACCTGAAGTCAGTGCCGGATCAGCCGGGCTGTGGCTCGTACGTTGGACTGCATGCGGCCAGCAGTAACAGCCTAGTTGATCAGGCCCTGATCCATCGGGAGGCCTGGTTATGGACCGGGCCGCGGGGGCGTTGATCCCCAGAATAACCTCCAGGTAACCAGGAGTGAAGAAGAGCAGGACGTGAGTGTGGGGGAGGTGCGTGAGGCATTACGTAGAATGAAAGGGGGTAAAGGAGTTGGAACTGATGGGAGCGTGACAGAAATGTTAAAAGCGGGGGGGGGGGGGGATAGTGTTTGAGTGGCTGGTACTTTTGTTCTATAAATATATGAAAGAGGGGAAGGTACTTAGGGATTGGCAGAGAGCATGTATAATTCCTTTATATAAAGGGAAAGGGGTTATTATTGAAAGAATTAGAGGTAAGACAGCGAGCAGGAATGCAGATGAACAGGGAGGCTTTAGAATGGCTAGGTGATGTGTAGATCAAGTGTTTACATTGAAGCAAATAATTGAACAATATCTAGATAAAGTAGGGAAGTTTTCATTGCATTTATGGATTTAGAAAAGGCTTATGATAGGATGGATAAGGGAGCAATGTGGCAGATGTTGAAAGTGTATGGAATAGGTAATAAAGTTACTAAATGCTGTAGAGTTTTTATGAGGACAGTGAGGCTCAGGTTAGGGTGTGTAGAAGAGAGGGAGACTACTTCCCGGTAAAAGTAGGTCTTAGACATGGATGTGTATTGTCACTATGGTTGTTTAACATATTTATAGATGGATTAGTAAGAGAAGTAAATGCTAGGGTGTTGGAAAGAGGGATGGGATTAAATTATGGGGAATCAAATACAAAATGGGAATTGACATAGTTACTTTATGCTGATGATACTGTGCTTTTGGGAGATTCTAAAAAGAAGTTGCAAAGGTTAGTGGACGAGTTTTGGAGGGTGTGTAAAGAAAGTTGAAAGTGAACATAGATAAGAGTATGGCGATGAGGGCATCAAACGAGTTAGGTAAAGAAAAAATGGATATCACATTGGAGGTAGGGAATACGGAAGATGTGAATGAGTTTAGATATTTGGGAGTAGATTTGTCAGAAAATGGGTTTATTAAGGACGAGGTTAACCATAGAACTGATGAAGAATAAAAGGTGAGTGGTGCATTGAGGTATCTGTGGAGACAAAAAACGTTATCCATGGAGACAAAGAAAGGAATGTTCGAGAGTATAGTGGTACCAACACTCATATATGGGTGTGAAGCACGGGTTGTTAATGCTGCAGCAAGAAAGATACTGGAGGCAGTGGAGATGTCCTGTATAAGGGCAATATGTTTACCTGGAGTTTACCTGGAGAGAGTTCCAGGGGTCAACGCCCCCGCGGCCCGGTCTGTGACCAGGCCTCCTGGTGGATCAGAGCCTGATCAACCAGGCTGTTACTGCTGGCTGCACGCAAACCAACGTACGAGCCACAGCCCGGCTGGTCAAGTACCGACTTTAGGTGCTTGTCCAGTGCCAGCTTGAAGACTGCCAGGGGTCTATTGGTAATCCCCCTTATGTATGCTGGGAGGCAGTTGAACAGTCTCGGGCCCCTGACACTTATTGTATGGTCTCTTAACGTGCTAGTGACACCCCTGCTTTTCATTGGGGGGATGTTGCATCGTCTGCCAAGTCTTTTGCTTTCGTAGTGAGTGATTTTCGTGTGCAAGTTCGGTACTAGTCCCTCTAGGATTTTCCAGGGGTATATAATCATGTATCTCTCCCGCCTGCGTTCCAGGGAATACAGGTTCAGGAACCTCAAGCGCTCCCAGTAATTGAGGTGTTTTATCTCCGTTATGCGCGCCGTGAAGGTTCTCTGTACATTTTCTAGGTCAGCAATTTCACCTGCCTTGAAAGGTGCTGTGGTGTAAATATTATGCAGAGAATTCGTAGTGTGGAAATTAGGAGGTGTGGAGTTTGTAAAAGTATTATTCAGAGGGCTACATGTAGAGGGGTTATTGAGGTGGTTTGGTCATTTAGAGAGAATGGAGCAAAATAGGTTGACTTGGAGGGTGTATAAAACTGTGGCGGAGGGGAGGAGGGGTAGGTGTCGTCCTATGAATGGATGGAGGGAAGGGGTAAAAAGAGGTTATGTGTGGAAGGGGCTTGGACATGCAGCAGGCATGTGTGAACGTGTTAGATAGCAGTGAATGGAGACGAATTCTTTTTGGGACCTGACTAGCTGTTGAAATGTGATCAGGGTAATATTTTGTGAAGAGATTCAGGGAAACCGGTTAGTCGAACTTGAGTCCTGGAGGCGGGAAGGGCAATGCCTGCACTTTGAAAAGAGGGGTTTGGGGTATTGGTTGTTTGGAGTGACATCTAAACTGCCGTATCTGCGCGCCTCTGCAAACACAATGATATTGTGTGAATGATGGTTAAAGTGTTTCTTTCATTTTTGGGTCACTATGCCTCGGTGGGAGACGGCCGACGTGTTGAAAAAAAATTAAACTACGATATTGGTGTGCAGTATGGGTGTCTATGTTTATATCCTTGTTCTCTTACCTCAGTACTATAGTCTCTTCCAACTTTTTTTTGGGGGGGAGTAACCGATGGAGTAAGGAAAAGGAGAGGGGGGAGTGACCGTAAAGGAGTGAGGGACGTCCAGACACAGGGAGGGAGAAGTAACAGAGATGGAGTGATGAAGTCAGGATAGGGAGGGTGTGACAGTGAGGGACGAGGTCAGGGCAGGGAGGGAGTGACAGTGATGGACTGAGGGAGGAGGTCAGGACACGGAGGGAGGGAGGGAGTGACAGTGATGGAGTAAGGGAGGTCAGGACAGGGAGGGAGTGACATGCGGTGGGTACTGGGAGGCAGTAATAAGGGAGGGAGGTAGGCGTCTCAGTGTTGTGGCAGCAGTGGTGTGGAGTGGGTGCGTGAGGCAGCTAGCTAGTATTCCTTACCATGTGACGTATACTCACTTAAATGATTCCTGCATTTTCTCACTTAACACAATCAACTAGCTACTTACTCACTACAGGCAGTTATGAGGCGTGTGTAAACAGAAGGCTAAGAGGGAGTGTTGTGTTAAATCTGTATTACCACTGACTATGGTAGAGTCTACGTGTGAATTTATAATGTAATTCGATTTAACACAGGATACAAAAAATGTAGCTTGTTTTTAATAATGCGTGGTTAATTATTGTCTTATTTGACATTTTTGTAAAATTAGCTTAAAAAACTTAAATTATATACTGTATAGTTTATGGTAAGTCCGGTGTGGTAATACTTGCGGACAATTACTCGGTGGAACTCAGTCATTTTTTTACACTTTTCAGTACACACAGTCTTTGTACATTATGAAATAGGTAATAATTTCATGTGCAAATTGTTAATTTATAAGATACAAGGAAAATAAATATACATGTGTTTAGGTTGTGCAGCACACTGAGGCGTCTCGCGCCTCGACTAATATAAACAAAAGACGGATGGCATTCTCAGGATAAGTTACTTAACCTAATCAAACGATACCTGGTCTAACTTAACTAAATAATACCTAGCTTAACCTTAAACTAAACGATACCTAACTGATTTTCCTTATTATTCCCACAAATTAAAATTTCCACAAGAAATATTTATTCCATTATGTACATAGGTTGTATGTACTGAAAACAAGTAAATGTCCGAATTCCGCCGAGTAGTGGGCGCTAACAATAGTCAGAGGCTAAATATCCTAAGGGTTACCTGGAGGTTATTCCGGAGATCAACGCCCCCGCTGCCCGGTCCATGACCAGGCCTCCTGATGGATCAGGGCCTGATCAACTAGGCTGTTACTGCTGGCCGCACGCAGTCCAACGTACGAGCCACAGCCCGGCTGATCTGGCACTGACTTTAGGTATCCAGCTCTCTCTTGAAGGCAGCTAGGGGCTTATTGGCAATTCCCCTAATGCTTGATGGGAGGCTGTTGAACAGTTTTGGGCCCCGGACACTTATGGTGTATTCCCTCAGTGTACCAATGGCGCCCCTACTTTTTATTGGGGGCATTTTGCATCGCCTGCCCAGTCTTTTACTTTCGTAGGGAGTGATTTCTGTGTGCAGGTTTGGGACCATTCCTTCTAGGATTTTCCAAGTGTTGATTATGATATATCTCTCCCTCCTGCGTTCCAACGAGTACAAGTCAAGTGCTTCCAAGCGTTCCCAGTAGTTAAGGTGCTTGACACAACTTATACGTGTTTTTCTTTCCTTATCTGTTAGTTTAATTACAGTTTTTTCATTTTAATTTGTGCACACAGAGCTTAATATAAGGGAGGTTTTGTGGGCGAGGGGCTTGGATTTCCAGCAGGCGTGCGTGAGCGTGTTCGATAGGAGTAAATGGAGACGAATGGTATTTGAGACCTGACGATCTGTTGGAGTGTGAGCAGGGTAATATTTAGTGAAGGGATTCAGGGAAACCGGTTATTTTTATATAGTCGGACTTGAGTCCTGGAAATGGGAAGTACAATGTCTGCACTCTAAAGGAGGGGTTTGGGATATTAGCAGTTTGGAGGGATATGGTGTGTATCTATACGTATATGCTTCTAAACTTGTGTTCTGAGCACCTCTGCAAAAACAGTGATTATGTGTGAGTGTAGTGAAAGTGTTGAATGATGAAAGTATTTTCTCTTTGGGGGATTTTCTTTCTCTTTTGGTCACCCTGCCTCGGTGGGAGACGGCCGACTTGTTCTCTATATATATATATATATATATATATATATATATATATATATATATATATATATATATATATATATATATATATATATATATAAGAAAAGATAGATATAATGAATCAGAAAACTAGCGTGTGTCGTGCAGCATTATGAAACACCAGCTTCATGCTAGGCTATATGCAACATTATTCTGCTATGTTGTATGTCATATTCCTCACATCTTTTGTAATCCTGCAATCTACCTGGAGGGCATTCCGGGGATCAACGCCCCCGCGGCCTGGTCCATGACCAGGCCTCCTGGTGGATCAGGGCCTGATCAATCAGGCTGTTACTGCTGGCCGCACGTAGTCCAACTACGAACCACAGCCCGGCGGATCTGGCACTGACTTGAGGTATCTGTCCAGCTCCCTGTTGAAGACAGCCAGGGGTCTACTAGTAATTACCCTTATGGCTGGTGGGAGGCTGTGGAACAGTCTAGGGCCCTGGACACTTACTGTGTTTTCTCTTAGTGTACCAGTGGCGCCCCTACTTTTCACTGGGGGTATGTTGCATCGCCTACCAAGTCTTTTGCTTTCGTAGGGAATGATTTCTGTGTGCAGATTAGGGACCAGTACCTCCAGAATCTTCCAGGTGTAGATTATGACATATCCCTCTCGCCTTTGCTTCAATGAGTACAAATCAAGTGCTTCCAGTAGTTAAGATGTTTGATGGAATTTATACGTGCAGCAAAGGTTCTCTGTACATTCTCTTGATCTGCAATTTCACCTGCCTTGAATGGGGATGTTATGTGCAGCAGTATTCCAGCCTAGAGAGATCAAGTGATTGGCTTGGCATCACTTGTCTTGAATGTTCTCATTATCCATCCTATCAGTTTCCTCGAAGAAGTGATAGTGGCATTGTTGTGGTCCTTGAAGGTGAGATCTTCGCACATTACCACTCCCAGGTTCTTCACATTACTTTTTCGCTCTATTGTGTGATTAGAGTTTGTAGTATACTCAGTCCTAGCTATTATTTCCTCCAGTTTTCCATAACGGAGTAGTTGGAATTTGTCATCATTGAACATCATATTGTTCTCCGTTGCCCACTGGAAAACTTAGTTTATATCTTCTTGGAGATTTGCCGTGTCCTCAATGGTTGACAGTCTCATGCAGATCCTAGTATCGTCTGCAAAGGATAATACGGTGCTATGGTTTACATCTCTGTTAATGTCTGATATGAGAATGAGGAACAGGATAGGGGCGAGTAATGTGCCTTTTGGAACAGAGCTGTTTACTATGGCAGCTTTCGATTTAACTCTGTTTACCACTACTCTTTTTGTTCGATTGGTTAGAGAGTTGAAGATCCATCTGCCTACTTTGCCAATTATTCCTTTAGCACGCATTTTGTGTGCTATTGCACCATGATCGCACTTGTCAAAGGCTTTTGCAAAATCTGTGTATACTACATCTACATTCTGTTTGTTTTCCAGTGCATCTAAGACCATATCATAGTGGTTCAATAGTTGCGAGAGGCAGGAGCGACCCGCTGTGAAACTGTTGCCCTGGTTTGTGCAATTTTTGGGAGTCCAGGTGATTTGCAATCCTGCTTCTTAAAACTCTTTCAAAGATTTTTATGATGTGGGACGTTAAAGCTGTTGGTCTATAGTTCTTAGCTATTGCTTTGCTGCCCCCTTTATGGAGTGGGGCTATATCCGTTGTTTTCAGTGACTGTGGAATCTCACCTGTGTCTATGCTCCTCCAGAGCATACTTAGGGCACGTGAGAAAGGTTTCTTGCAGTTCTTAACGAACACAGAGTTCTACGAGTCTGGGCCTGGGGCTTAGTGCATGAGCATGTCGTCGATGGCTTTCTCAGTCTAGTGGAGTTAGGGTTAAGTCAGAAATTTGGCATATATTGGCAGGGTTTTGAGGCTCATTCATGAAAAAATTGTTTGGATTGTTTATCTTTAGATTGATTAGTGGCTCGCTGAACAGAGTCATAATGAGATTTCAGTATCTCATTCATTTCTTTGCTGTCATCTGTGTAGGATCCGTCTTGTCTGAGCAGGGGCCCTGTCCTGTAAGTGGTTTCTGCCTTGTTTTTTGGCATATGAAAAGAATTACTTCGAATTTCTTTGAATTTTACTAACAGCTTTTAGCTCCTTTTGTGTATATTCATTATTATGTTGTGCCGAAGATTGTGCAGTCGTATCTCTGCTGCGTGTAATATTTTATGTGGATACCGTATTACATTGCAAAATTATACAGAAATCTTCGCAGTGTTGTTGGTTGATGTGCGACGTTTAAAGCTGCATCGAGGGGTAACTACAGCGGAATTTCACCTGCACGCCACTACCCAGGAATATTTAAATCCCAAAAATAAGGATTAAACTCTGTATGTATATGACCCCTACAGGTTTAGCTCATCTATGAATGCAGTAATTCGCTGACCATCAAAATTTAACTTTTTCTTACCCAGTTCTGAAACCAAATTGATTGTTTTATATAACTGATGCGTTGATAATAGATCTGAGTTTGTTTAGTAGTCTATCACTTAATTTTTTTTTTAAATGTTATGATCAATATTTTGGCTATTTCACATTGAAGAATCACATATATGTTACCAAACAATCATAAGTATTATACGCATAGATACTATTAAGTGGTACATACAGTTGCAAAAACTAATATTTCTTAATATAAATTTATTATATATATGCATAATGTATATACAGTTATACAAACATATTTACAACACACTTTACAATCTTTTTCGCTTATGGTTAGTTTGTAGCTCGCACACCAGTGTCCAGCAGTAGTTGGTCATCAAACTGATCATCAGGTTTTCCTGATATGTCTTCTCCATGATGGCTGTCTTGATAAATCGTTTACCGTGGGGTTCCATTTCACAGAAACTGTACATGTTCCAAAATGAGCTAGAAACGTGTTTTAAACGTGAGCCGGAATCTTTGTTGGTCATTGTAGTTTGTATAAAACGGTGTTGCTGCATGAAAGTTTCTTTAAACTTCCTTCACACAATATACAAATAACCACAGCTTATGGCGACGTTTCATTCCAACTTGAACCGAAACGTGCAAGTCAGACTGAAACGTCGTCATAAGTTTCTCCTATGTGCGAGTTTTTTGTGTATTGTTCCTGTCACGGTGTTATGTCTTAACTCACAAAATCGTAATAACACGATTACAAAACAAATCACTAATGCTAATCTTCAAACTCACATGTAAATGCGCTAATTGTTCTCTGAATTATTTGTAATCGTGTTATTACTGTTGCATGGCGACTTTAAAGGGACTGGAGCAAGGGAACGCCACAGCCATGCTGATGTGGGATTAACCTACAAAAATCTGCACTTGTGGCTACAGTGGGGCCCATGTCAACCTTCCTGTGGTGTATAGAAATATACGTAGTTGGATGAATCCTATTCGAACCAGCTGGTCCGGTGGTTAGCACACTGACCTGTGAGTTTAAGACACCTGCCAGGGGTTCAAACCCCCGCCTGTTGTGTGATTTGATATGCTTCGTTACTCTGATCAGTGTTGCGTGACCCGTGAGGGTTTAGCTTACTTTTGATATTAACTCATTGTTTTGTTACATACAAGATTCTGGGGGCATAATATGTTGTTATGTATTATACAAGTTTCTAGCTCAGTGCTTTGCTAAGTTCAAGATTTTATTAGATAAGCTGTCTTGCGTGCAAGATAGTGCTGAGTGGCGTGCAGCAGCGTGATCAATGTTATGGCTGCAAATCTTAACTCTCTAGCGCTCACATATCGACATTTCGTCCATTAATGTTGTTGTTTATGTGTGCTTGTGTGACCAGGCAGCTGAGTGCTGTATGAAGTGTGTTCATGGTGTTCCCACTCATACTGACCTGTAGTACTGTATGATGTGTGCTCTTACATGGTGTTCCCACTCATACTGACCTGTAGTACTGTATGATGTGTGCTCTTACACGGTGTTCCCACTCATACTGACCTGTAGTACTGTATGATGTGTGCTCTTACATGGTGTTCCCACTCATACTGACCTGTAGTACTGTATGATGTGTGCTCTTACACGGTGTTCCCACTCATACTGACCTGTAGTACTGTATGATGTGTGCTCTTACATGATGTTCCCACTCATACTGACTTGTTAACTTGGTAGAAATAATAATGATAGTCCTGATTATATTTTTACCAATATTAGTTTGGTTTATTTGAAGAATCATACATCTCTCAACAAAGAAAGACGTTATTGAAAGAAATGCATAGTTTTGGCATTCAAAATTTTACATTTGCACAAAAATAGCCTAGAAACTTACCTAACCTTGCTAAAAAAACGAAGTTACATGATATAAACTAGCTTAATTTTAGTAACCTGTGTAAATATCTGCATATCTTTAGTCAGGGAAGGGGTGAGGGGCAATGTTATGGTAACCCACCATAATTTTAAAGGTTTCCCATCAAGGCAGGAGTGATCCGAAGAAAACACGTTCACAATTACTTGCTCTCAAGTTGCCTTTTCAGAAGCCCGCAGATATCGCAAGCCAGATTAACTGAACGAACCGCTTCGCCATTCATGTTTCAAAGCTCAGACATTGTTCTTCCTACCACCAGAAGTTCCAGAACCGGTGTAACTGAATTCTAAAATCTAGTCATAATGTAAAAAATCTACTCACTTATCTGAAAAGGTCACATGTTCCTTCTTAAAGCTCAAGCTCATATCTGTCTAACCTCCTTAATACGTTTCTTCCATCCCTTCCTCGAATGTCTCCAACACCTTCCATACAAAAGCTTTGGCACCACTATAATATATTCCCTTCTTGCATCCATTAACAAACTTCTTTCAACAGCTTCCTAACACCTCTGCCACTTTCTTTCCCTCGTCTGTTTTGCTATTATTATTTCGTTTTTCATAGATTTATCGACCCACACATCCACTCCCAACTATCTACTATATATATTTTCGCTTCCACACTTGTTCCTTCCCGTCTGACGTCGCTTTACATTCCCTAGACATCTTACTCTCATCACTCATATACCAACTTCTGCATCCTCTCTTCTGAATTCCCCTAAAGCATTATTGCGCCAGCAAAGAACAACTGTGGCAAATCCAATTTAAATTCGTAGTCATGTCTTTTAGGACCGCACCTCTTCTCAGTCCTAGCAGTCACTTCATTTACAACCCCGTTTACTAAAAAATTAAACAACCATAGTGACATCACATATCATTGTGTATGGCCCACTTTTACTAAAAGTATTCCCCTTCTTTCCTGTATACATTAACCTGAGCCTCATCTTCACACTGAAGTTTGGCAACCTGCTACTTATCCCGTGTAATTGCGATATCAACTATATCGCTTTTAAATACAGTCGGACGTGGTGCGTAGGGCCGACATAGGCAAAATCGATATCGTGGTTCCAAGAAAGCCAAAGGTCATGCATGTCATGTCATAAGGACACCTAAACGTATACATGTGACGTGCTTATGTCTCTGAACTCAGCGCCACTTCCTTCACGAATGCAGTATGGAAAAGCTTGCTAAAACTAATAGACTAGTACACCCTGATTGTTCGTGTCCTTAGTATTGAGGTCATATTTTGTTAAATCCATTGTCAGGTCGTTGAAAAAGTTGAAAATGAAATCAGCAGAGTCACTGATGAACGATATGTTCGTGACCTTAATATTGAGGTTGTATTTAGTTAAATTCATTGTCAGGTCATTGAAGGCGAAGTTGAAAATGAAATCGGCAGTCACTGATGAACGGGATAGTCTGTTAGTAGATGTTGCACATTCAGAGTCAGCTTAGTCTGTTCTTGCAGTGGTATACTGTGTTCTTCTCCCAGAGATGACCATGGGTGAGTGACGGGCTGTGAGAGAGCACGTCCGCCTTAAGATTGGCGGACAGAGGATCGAACCTCCACCACATAAATATAATTACAATGATAGTGGTGTAAACAATACGAAACCACCACTGGACTGTTTTTTTAGGGCCCCCACTGATGGAATGGACATGGAGAACAGCGCACTTGTGGGTTGATTACAATCAATTTTATGGTTACCACTTCTGCGCAACAAAATTGCCTTTTCATCCTAAAGAATTTTCACGGATGTTGGGAAGTTTAATAGTTTTGGTCGTCGCGTCTACACACACATGAAGAGTTCCTTTATTTACCTTAGCTTTTCATGTTTTTGTTCCTCGTATCTGTTATTTGTCTCACCCTGGAGTATACCTGGAGTACCTGGGGAGAGTTTCAGGGATCAGCGCCCCCGCGGCCCGGTCTGTGACCAGGCCTCCCGGTAGATCAGGGCCTGGTCAACCAGGCTGTTACTGCTGGACGCACGCAAACCGACCTAAGAACCACAGCCCGGCTTGTCAGGTACTGACTTTAAGTGCCTGTCCAGCGCCTTCTTGAAGACAGCCAGGGGTCTATTGGTAATCCCCCTTATGTGTGCTGGGAGGCAGTTGAACAGTCTTGGGCCCCTTGACACGTATTGTGTTGTCTCTGCTTTTCATTGGGGGGATGTTGCATCTCTTGCCCAGTCTTTTACTTTCGCAGGGAGTAATTTTCTTATGCAAATTTGGGATTAGTCCCTCCAGGATTTTCCAAGTGTATATTATCATGTATCTTTCTCGCCTGCGTTCCAGGGAATACAAATCAAAGGATTTCAACAGTTCTCAGTAATTTAGGTGCTTTATCATACTTATGCGTGCCGTGAAAGCTCTCTGTACATTCTCCAGGTCTGCAATTTCGCCTGCTTTGAAAGGGCCGTTAATGTACAGCAATATTCCAGCCTAGAAAGAACAAGCGATTCGAAGAGTCCAAGTCTACTCTTTTCCAGTTTCTTTATCTAAGACTCACTTCTCTAGTTTAGGTTTGCGGCAACTTTTTTATTTTTCTTATTATACTCAGATGTTACTATCGTGTGCCCCGAGGGCTCCATATTACAAGTATTTCTTGCTGCCGTCTTCCACATTATTGTCATGTTCACGTAATAATAACTCTCAGACATTCATGGTACATTGCAAGCGTTTCAGAACCTAAAATCTCCACATTCCTATGTCTTGAATTCAACTTTGGCTGTGCTGCAGCTTCGGTAAACACATAAAACTCATCTTCTGCTGCGTTCCCGGGCCATTCTGGTGCTGAAGGTAATAAACTCTTGCAGATTCCTCAGCTTGTTCCACAGTTGAGAATCTTCCAGTCTCCCGCAGTGCAAAATGTTTAATGCAGTTTAAGCTACACAGCAAAGTAACTATAATTGAGGTGATGAGATGTAACAAGAGGCGGGGACGAGCTACATTGTGTGTCCGGCAGTGTTCACTTGTTCAACAGTGCTACATTGTGTGTCCGGCAGTGTTCACTTGTTCAACAGTGCTACGTTTTGCTCTATGAGTTTAGAGCTTCAACGTAGATGTAATAATACACTGCATACTAATATTTCCTCCAGGGTAAAAGCTGCATATTCTGCACTTCTGACTCATGCGGATTTAGCGCTCGTTTTAAATAATAATATAATGTGGTGCAGGAAGTCTTACGTGCCGTACCTTGCCGGAAATGATAATAAACCCGTGCAAATGAAAATATAACATACTTCATGTACTGTTAAGAATTGACGTCACAATTCCGTGGGTGGAAGAAGTCACAAATAACCCACACATAGAGAGGAAACTAAATGACGTTTCGATTTGTTCTGAACCATTATCAAATGACTAATGGTCGAGGAGGGACCAAAGCTTTATCCCTGATTTGCCCTCCAGAGTGCGGGTTATTTGTTGTGACTTTTATCCTGCCACTCTTAAGTTACATTCACTTGTTAGACGAAGAATGAGGGGAGACCTGATCGAAGTGTATAAGTGGAAGATAGGTATTAATAAAGGGGATATTAATAAGGTCTTGAGGATGTCTCTCCAAGAGAGAACCCGCAGTAATGGATTTAAATTAGATAAGTTTAGATTTAGAAAGGACATAGGAAAGTATTGGTTTGGAAATAGGGTAGTTGATGAGTGGAACAGTCTACCTAGTTGGGTTATTGAGGCTAGGACTTTGGGTAGTTTCAAATTAAGGTTGGATAAGTACATGAGTGGGAGGGGTTGGATTTGAGTGGGACTTTCACATCAGAGCTTATTTCTTGGGTGGCATTAAAAATTGGCTTGGGCAAATGTTTTGTTAGTGGGATGAATTGTAAAGGACCTGCCTAGTATGGGCCAACAGGCCTCCTGCAGTGTTCCTCCTTTCTTATGTTCTTAAATGTGTGTTGTGACTACCTATTGAGAGTTGTTAGGTAAGACACATATGCAACAGTTAGGTATCTTTATTTCGAAACGTTTCGCCTACACAGTAGGCTTCTTCAGTCGAGTACAGAAAAGTTGATAGAAGCAGAAGATACTTGAAGACGATGTAATCAGTCCATCACCCTTAAAGTTTTGAGGTGGTCAGTCCCTCAGTCTGGAGAAGAGCATTGTTCCAAAGTTTGAAACAATATTGAGAGTTGCTGGGGCCACCACCCCTGCGGCCAGGTCTGGGCCCGCGGCTCCTGATTGCTAACTTGATACAAACTGGTAACTAGCCAGGCTGGGTGGTAACCTTCAGTAAAGCTGCTGCAATTACTGAACCCACAGCCGTCAGTGGGGTACCTTCGTGCTACTAAAGAACTTGATCCAAGGAACTGGAGTTCCGCTTTCCTTTCTTGGATTGATTCTGATTACCTCTAATTATTTAGGAGCTATATAACCCATAGGATTGAGCGCTTCCCCATGAATTCAATAAATGTTTGGTTTCAACACACCGGCAGTGTCAAACTGAAGCAGGGGAAATAAAAAATAATTCTTCCTCCGTAATCTATGCGTGTCGTCAGAGGCAACCTAAGTGTCGGTAACAAAGGGCTAGTAATCCCCTTCTGTATAAATTACTAAATTTAAAAAGAATAGGCAAGACTTACGATTTTGGCTTCAATAGATACGCTCTTGCCGAATAAGGCAAGCGAAAATTTTTGTATGCATTAATTTCGCAAAAATCATTATGAACTTAATGAGAAACACATTCATATATTTAATTGTTTTTATTTATTAAATTATTGTATATTTATGTAAAATATATTTAGTTGGACTAGGCTAAATTAAATTGCGCTTGTTGTAATAAGGTTAGGTAAGTTTTCTAAGGTGCTTTTGGTACAAAATTATTAATTTTTACATTTAAGATAAATGAAAAAAATATATCTTTAAACGTATATGAGAAAATTTTAGAAAGGACCTAATTTGAAAGTTCTTGCTAATTGACCAGATTTACCTATTCAACACGACATATATGTATATATAAGAACATAAGAAAGAAGGAACAATGCAACAGGCCTACTGGCCCATGTGAGGCAGGTCCAAGTCTCCTACCAGTTTAAGCCAATGCCCCAACCTAGTCAGGTCAGGTTACATTCACTTAAGGAAGGAACACGGCAACTGACCTAGTAGCACAAGCTAGTCAGGTCTAACTCACACCCACCCATGTATTTATCTAACCTATTTTTAAAACTACACAACGTTTTAGCCTCTCTCTCTCTCTCATATATATATATATATATATATATATATATATATATATATATATATATATATATATATATATATATATATATATATATATATATGCAAAACAACCACTCTGAAAGAATAGAGAAATTCCAAACGTTTTCGTGACTACTCACATTATCAAGGAACTATCATAGTTCCTTGATAATGTGAGTAGTCACGAAAGCGTTTGGAATTTCTCTATTCTTTCAGAGTGGTTGTTTTGCATATTCTGAAATCACCTGTCTACTGTGATCTTATTGCATATATATATATATATATATATATATATATATATATATATATATATATATATATATATATATATATATATATATATATATATATATATATATACACGAAAACATGCAAATATGTAATTATAAATAAAGCAATACCATAAATAATGTCAGTAGTGACGTACATATTACCAAGTTTAAGGATGTATCACATGCCCAATAACGTTAAAGTAATTCAACTACACCGAAATGAGCTACTTAAATATTCAGCTTTATAGCATTAAAGGGAAAATTGATGTACATTGATAACATTGTTGGGTGTGCGGGGAACGGCAGGAGTATTGATAACTCATTCTGGGCCTGCCCCAGGGCGGACCACGAGGATATAACTACTGTACTGTTGCATCCAGGTAACGTACTGCCCATAGTAGTAAAAAAAAATACGTTGTAGCACAAACTTTGGTAATAATTGAGTGTTGCTCCTCGCCGTACGTTGGCGATAAATTGTAGTTGTAAAATGTCTTACATTAAGTACGGTTGGAATAAAGCCTAACAAAATCAGATATAACCTGAAGTAACAGCACACAACTTACCGGCAAAGATGGAAATTTCCGTCTTTGTTTACGTTCGTTGTGATTGCCAGGCACAGCCACTAACTACTAACTGTTGATTGGCTTCGACGCTGAGCTATATAAAGGTATTACCTTTGCTAATAACTCAAAATAATAGTTTGCAGAAGAATTAAATCTTTATTCAGTGGTGTAGATAGTTTGTACGTATCAAAATAGTGAGACCTCGGTATACGACCTTAATTAATTCCAGAAGGCTGTTCAAGTGCTGATCTCTTCGAGTACCGAACGAATTTGTTCCCATAAGGACTAATGTAAAGTAGATTAATCAGTTTCAGACCTCCAAAAATACACTTACAAAAGCACCTACAAAAATACACTTACATAATTATTCGAGTTGGGAGCTGGACGTATACCGAGATACCACTGTATATAAAATAATGCCCAAGTTTCAACGAGAAGCAGCCTTCACATAATCGAAGCAGGTATTTGAGGAGGTACGCCAAGATAAAGAATACGATATTGTGTTTATGGACTTCAGAAAAGTCTTTGATAAAGTTCCATACAGGAAGCTGATTAAAAAAAGTAGCGGTACGTGGAATAGAAATTATCCCCTGGGTCAAGGCATGGCTGACCGATAGACAAGAGTTTGCGCTGAGAAATGGTGTGGTGATATCGACAAGATGTGGAAAAAAGACACCTATGTACAGTTCAGGACATTAAAGGAAACTGTGCATAAGTGTCTTTTTCCAGAGTTTCCATCAATGGTGAGAAATCGGAAAGGGGACCGGTTGCGAGTGATCTGTCACAGGGGTCAGTATTAAGACAATCTACATAGTCGACACTGATGAGGGAATAAATGGCACCATAAGTCAGTTTATCAATGACACTAAGATAGGCAGTCAGGTAAGTTCGTCAAGTGATGAAGCTCTTCACAGAGTGAGACTTTCCAGTAATGTTTGTTTTGTAATGTTTGTTCTTCAACAATATTAGTAACAGGAACTTCTTAGACGATATACTTAGCGTTATTTAGGTTAAGCAAGACCCTTGAAGAAAGTTCATAGATCTTGCTGAAGAGTTGTAAATCACACCTCATTAGCACAACCTCACATTAGAGGCAGTGTATTGACCCATATGGGTTTAGCGTATCCCCATGTATTATAATAATAAATTATTTAAAAATTAATGCAAGAGGGTTATAAAGCCAGGATAACCCCATAAGAATGATTTATTAGGTATCCCCCAACTGGGAGAACTTAAGTATTCCTCCGAGTTCTTCTGTTTCTCCAAGGTTTTCGTTGATAATTTTTGGACGCCTCGTCCGATTGACTTCAAAATTTCAAGGTTTGTGTACCGTATCTAGGCTAGGGACAGATTGTTGTTCAGGTGCTCTTTTATCAATTATATAGACCATCGGTTACCAAACTTCTTGAGATGGTGTTTATCTTGACGGTTCGTAGTAAGTCACATTGTACATAATTGAAAAAGTAACTTTCTTAACATAATATCTGAGATAAAGATTTATGGATAGATTAATATACTAAGCGGTTCGTAGATAAAATTTATGAATATAATTTTTTTTTCTACAGGTAAAAGCTAGGCTTGCGATATAAAAACTGTTACAATTTGTGAATAATTATAAGCACCAGGACAATGTAAATACTTGCTAAAAAACTTTATTAATATCTTCATGTTAAGAAAGAAAACCTACACATTCTTGAAATAAAAATATAAATTTAGGCATAAACTGCTAATAGTTAATCAGGACACGAAATATTTATACTTGTTTTAGCGTCTTTGTATTTTAGTGTGCAAAATGTGCCTGATTATTTCAAGCCAAAGCTTCAGGTCTCACTCTGGATAAGCTTCAGGTCTCACTCTGGATAAGCTTCAGGTCTCACTCTGGATAAGCTTCAGGTCTCACTCTGGATAAGCTTCAGGTCTCACTCTGGATAAGCTTCAGGTCTCACTCTGGATAAGCTTCAGGTCTCACTCTGGATAAGCTTCAGGTCTCACTCTGGATAAGCTTCAGGTCTCACTCTGGATAAGCTTCAGGTCTCACTCTGGATAAGCTTCAGGTCTCACTCTGGATAAGCTTCAGGTCTCACTCTGGATAAGCTGCTTTTGATAGTCAACAAAGAGCTTAGAATGAAATTTGGTCTTAATAATGCAGATTCTGTGCTGACATAGGTACTGTTCTAAGAACATTAGGTTTTCTTTTGGTCATAATGGCAACTAGTCAGTATGACTGCTCATCTTTCACCAGAATTTGCTCATTGATATTGTATTGATTCCTAAACATCACAAGCTGGTGAGTCGTTCACAAAGTTTGCAAATTCCTCTTGCGATTCCAAGAGTGAATGAATTGGTTGTGCATAATTTTTTTTTTTTACGTTTGGGAAGTAAGACCTAATTTTGTTACACCGGGAAGACAAGTGACAACAATAACAAAAAATTATAATAACTCACTCGCCTACCCCTTGAAAATTCCTGACGCCAAAGGCAATATTATCCCAGTTTGGGAACCCTTCTTATACACCAGAAGTTCTTAACATATATTGAGCCACAAGGTCACATATTACTCTTATATACCGCATGACCTCGTGTGTGGTCACAAGGTCACATGTTACTGTTATATACCTCATGACCTCGTGTGTTAGTACAGTGGGTCACAAGGTAAAGCATCACTTGAGTTATGTAACACATGACCTCAGGTCAGTACAGTGGATCGCAAAGTCACATATCACTGTAATAGATGATCTCATCAGGAGAGTGTAGCTTAATGAATGGTCGCCAGGTGGCAGGGATCAGAGGATAATATTAATGTGGAAAACAGTTCACCAGTAGTCATGGGACGACCACAGTTGTCTTGACTGGGAGAGAGAGAGAGAGAGAGAGAGAGGGAGGGCTCCAGCTTGAAGATAACTGCCCCATTTGCTCAAATGAGTTTTCTACTTGAGTTATGAAAAGTGTTTTCTTGTCAGGCTATTGCAGAAGTATATTACTCGAAAGAGTGATGAGATGTCAAATTTCAAACTTCATGAAACGTAACAGTCTGCATAACCCAAATCAACATGGTTTTAGACGTTGATGATCAAGCCTATAACAGTTGCTACACAGCTATGACAGAATTACGGAGGCGTTGGAAGAAAACCAAAACACAGATGTGATATACACAGATTTTGCAAAGGCGTATGACAAATGCGATCATGGGGGGATTGCACACAAAATGAGGGTCATATGCATAACACGGAAGGTAGGCAGATGGATTTTCAGGTTTATAATACAAAGAATGATAGTAGATAGGAAAAAACACCAGTCACAGTTTTGTATCATCATTTGCAGATGGCACTGAAAAAATGTAGGCAGATACAAGCTGGATTTCCCAGTGGGCAGTGGAAAACAATATGACGTTCAGTGGTGATAAGTTCCAGCTGCTTAGGTATGAAAACAGTGAAGATGTCAAAGGGACACTGTATACAAAACTCAAAAGGATCGTCAATTAGAACGAAAGGAACACGCGAAAGACTTGGGAGTACTTACGTCAGCTGATCTTTGTTTTAAAGAACACAATAAGACAAAGGTCACAACAACCAAGATGATGGGGCGGATAATGAGAACTTCCAAAACAAGAGAAATAGTGCCCATGGTGACACTTTTCAAATAGCTTGTGCTCTCCCATTTGGAATATTGCACAGTGTTGACGGCCCCGTTCAGGGCAGGAGAAATATCAAAGCTGGAACTGATACAGGGATCGTTTACGCCCCGCATTGAGCCAATAAAGCATTTAAAATATACTGGGAACACCCTAAAACCTCAAATATGTACTTAACGGAGCAGAGGATAGAGATATATATCATAATATATACCTGAAAAGTATTCGAGGGTCTTGTTCCAAATCTGCACACTACCATTACAACATTCCGGAGTGAGAGATATGGGAGGAAGTGTAAAATAAACCCAGCGAAGAGCAGGGGTGCGGTGGCAAAATAAGAGAACACAATAAGGGCACAAGGAGGAGGAAGGGAAAAGTCTAGAGAAACTAGATAAGATTTGGCAAGTGGTAGTCATTTTATGCAAGAATAGCGAACAAGCAATACAAGATGGAAAACAATGACTGGGGAAGTTGCATAATAGCTCTAGGCAATTAAAAAAAAACTTAGAAGATATACACTGGACAAGTGTAGAAGTCTTCAAGAGGAAACTGGACAAGTATCTTCACCAGGTGCCAGATCAATCAGGCTGTGATGGATATGTGGGTTAGCAGGCCACTAGCAGTAACAGTCTGGTTGACCAGGCAAGCACCAGACGAGCTTTGCCCAAGGCTGGGCTCTAGGAGTAGAAAAACTCGTCAAAAGTATATTAAATATATTAGCGGCTGTTTGTTAGGTTTTCGTAGCCTTTAGTATTTTGTAGAAGTGAGTGGGACATACACTTCATGTAGGCGCGATCTTCATTGTTATTGAGAGTTAGTATCCGTACACACGCTGTGTAAGTTGCAGGATGGGCTGCCATACTTGCTTAACACCAACAATCAAGATCAGAGGCGCAGATGGCACTTGTGGAGCTGAGGCATTCATTGTTATGATTACCTTTAAAGATATTTAGTTATTTCTATAAAAAATGAAGTTTGTTTCCATTTCCTGTGTCGCTTTCGAGGAACGTAGTAACATTTTCATGGGTAATCATTTGATACAGTGTTGTGCTGTATAGTCCTTGCGGCTTAGCGCTTCTTTTTGATTATAATAATAATAAGATACAGTGTTGTACCTTACATAAAGTTTTGCTTATGTCTAGGGTTCTTCCAGCAGAATCAACACTTAATTTATACGAAAGGGTTTGCCTTAAAGTCAACACCTGGCCACTTTTTATCTTGGTTTTAGATTTCTGCTAACGAGAAATTATATAGTTTTGGAGGTGCCGAGATCATTTCATTCCTCTTGAAAAGAAAGAGGAGAAGAATAGGAGGGAGAGTTCAATAAAAGTTGAAATTCAATGTATTGAGTTTTTCACGAGCCCTGTCTTAGGTATACTACTATCACCCTGGGATACAGCTCACAACAGTCCACTAACACCCAGGTACCTCGTTAACTACTATGTAAACAAGGCCATTAGGCGTAATTAGACTCTACCAGCCCAGGAATCGATCCCAGGGGTTTCGGTTGCGAGGCGAACATTCTCGACACAGAACCACAATAACCTGACTACGGTTGTTACTAGAGCTGTAATGTAACACAAAAGTAAGATATTAGTTATACTTATGTAAATTCTTAGAGGAAATAAATTTACCTATTGTATGTTAGATAAATTTAACAAGATTATCTTAGGTTGCTATATTAGACTTGATGCAAAAATATGAAAAAATGGCATGACAAAAATTAGCATGACTTGAGTTAAGTAATCTTCTGAGGCTGGAGAATCTTCAATTGATGCTTTTACAACAAAATAAGTTACAGTTACAGATGTATGTAGGTGAAAGAGCAGCTGCCACCATCATTTATTGTTATTGTAACAACAAAATCTACTAGGTATGAAGATATTTGCTTGTTTCTCTGGTAGTCCCTGTGAAATGAAACAAAACTGATGTCTGTATGCTCATGAGTTTGACCTTGGTGGCACTTGCTTGGTATGCCGGAAGATGCTCTCCCTCTTACTAACTCCGCACTCTCTCTAGAAGTAGCGTGTCTTACTACATTGAATTTACTCTTTTTTTTTCTCCCTGAGGGAACCTACTGATGGACTCTGTCTTTATTTGACCTTGTTTTCATTTAAACATGATTATAATAACCTGTACTTTCACTGCTGCTCTTCTGCACTGCGTCTTTTATCATGAAGGATGATTACGTGTTTGTCTGGACCCTTTATTCAGTCTAATATCTCTTTAACATGAATGCCGGGGAAAATATTATCCTCATCCACGTCGATGGCTTTCATTATCTTACGACATATAGAATTCTTTCAGCCGTTTGTAAGATGAACAGCTTCAATTGTAGCCTCTCTTTATTATGTCCATTCAGTCTATATTTGCCGCCAACCTTCTAGGTGCCATGACTATCTCATTGTTCGTTGTAATTTCATACTCTCCAACTGCACTGCGAGCTATCGATACCTTTAATTCCTCATTCCACCTCGCCCTTCACGTTTTGTTAGCCATGTCGCATCTTCGGTAAATAAAAGGGGTCATATTTTTGCTGGGTCCACGGCCATTATGGTTCTCAGGGTAATGAGCTTGCTGACTCCTGCGCACGCTTCACGCATCAAAACCTTGAGTTTGCTCAAGATTATTGGTTTGTGCTAATAATCAGCAGATTAGTTTTATTCTAACCACACATGGTTTTCTGGCAGTCTTTCTATCACAATTGTTAATTGTGAGATGCTTGAAGGATACCAGAAAGACGTTTCCGGGGGGTCAGTGCCCCCGGGGCTCGGTCACAGATCAGGCCTCCTGGAGGATCAAGGCCTGATAGTATAACCAGGCTGTTACTGCTGGCCACACGCTGTCCAATGTAGGAACCACAACCCGGCTGATCAGGCATTGACTCGAGAAACCTTTCCTTCTCGCTCTTGAAGGCCGCCAGTTGTTTGTTGGTAATTCCCTGTATGCATGGAAGGAGGGCATTGAAGAATCTGGGACCTTTGACACTCACCAAGTTCTCTCTTAGTGTACTCATCGCTCCTCTGCTCTTTAGTGGAGGTATTTTGCACTTTCTGTTAAGTCTCGTGTTGTCGTGGAGTGATTTCAGTGTTCAGGCTTGGGACCAGACCCTCCAGGATTTTTCATGTGTAAATTATTCTGCACCTTTTTTCTCATGCGTTCCATGGAATACAGTTGAAGAGACTTAAGGCATTAATAGTAGTCCAGATGGTTGGTGAAATGTATACTAGTGAAGGTTCTCTCTCTACGTTTTCCAGCTCAGCAATCTCTCCTGCAGTATTTCGGCCTAGAGAGAACAAGTGTCTTAAAGAGAAACAAGTGGGGCGAGTACCGTACCTTAAGAGACAGAGCTTTTCACTGTGCCAGCCAATGGTTTCACTACTACTACTTTCTGAGTTCTGTTAAGGAGTTAAATATCCACCTGTTCACTTTTCCAGTTATTTCTTTTGCACCCATTTTGTGCGCAATCACACCATGGTCGCATCTGTCGAACGCTTCTGCAAAATTAATGCTCTACACCAGAATGTAGTTTGTCTTCCAGACAAACTACATGCAATTGTTTTATTTACCCGTTTGTGAAATGTGGTAGTATCAGTGGTTTTCAATGACTGTGCGATGACACCTGTATTCAGGTTCTTTCTCCATAAAATACTAAAGGCCTGAGAAAGTGGTTTCTTATAGTATTTTAAAGTCTGGAATTCAACGAGTCTGGGCCTGGAGCAGACTGTATGGGCATGCTCTTTGATGGCTTCTTCAAAATCAGCTGGGAAGAGGGTGACATCGGAAATTGCGGAGATGTTGGCAGTGTTTTGAGTCTCATAAAAAAAACTCGTTTGGGTAATCGATGTGTAGACAGGTGAGTGATTCGCTGAATACAGAGTTGTATTGTGACTTTAGTATTTCACTTATTGCCTTATTGTCATCACTCTATGTTCCATCCCCTTTTAAGTAAAGGCAATATGCTGGATGTGGTTTTCGCCTTGGATTATGAATAGGAGAGGTACATGTATGGAGCATACTTCGAGCACTAAAGACTCGCTGTCCCTAGGAATTGGCTTAGATCTTGGGTGGTCATGTGATCATCCCAGCATATCTCACTAAGTTCGCGATTTATTCGATCCCATGTGATGTTCTTGTTAAAATCACCCTCATGATTGATCGTGTTTCTCTGTCCCAGTAAACTGTGTATTGTGACTATGTTGTGGTCTGAGATTGCAGTCTTCAGCACTGTTATGTTCCGGACTACGTCCTCATTGTTCGAAGATATAAGGGGTAGAGTTTCCCAGTCTGGTCGGTTTAGCAATCTTCTGGCTTAAGGCGAATTTATTGCAGAGGTTTAATAATTCTGTTGTGTGCGACTCTTCGTCCAAGTTAGCTTGAGAGACTTTCTCTGTAATTACAATCCTTGCTACAGTCAATCATTTAGGATGTCTCTAAATGAAGTCTCGAAGCAGCAGAATATTGAGGACGGGTTTGATAGGTTATGAAGTCAATGCTCGATCTCCAATAACTGGTCCTTGAATTACTGTGAAGTTGTATCCAGTAGTTTGTTCACAAGCACAACTAGTTGCTGGTTTTCCAGTTTGACTGACATAACATCGACTGCATCTTTAGTGATATTTAATACCTGAGTGTATATGAATGACTTTAATATACAGACCATCCTTCCCTTATTGCCTGTTTTTTTTCGGTCACTCTAAACGAGTTGTACCCTGGAATACATATTTCATTATCAAAATAGTCTTTTATACCAGTCTGTGTGAAAGCTGCAAATGTTGCAGTTGTCTCCGTGAGAAGACTACTGATAAACAGCATTTTATTGTTCTTCCTCGGTGCGAGACCTTGCACATTTGCAAACACAAAAGCTAATACATATCTAGTTGTTGTGCTGGAGGGAAGAGGAACATTCACAACTGTCATTTGGTTACACAAGACTCTCCCATGGTTATCTTACTGTCAGGTGACCAACCTTTCTGCTAAGTGTCAGTTCTTGCTGCCGGTCTTCTCTGAAATCCCCACTTTTGGCACTGTACACACACTTCCATGGAATTTTTAAACTGAAACTAATTTACTGCACCAATATTGACTTCATCCCTTGTTCTTGTACTCACCCTCAATCCTTTCGCTTTTTTCCTGTCTATAATCGGTCACCATTATCTTATGCAAGAGCGAATGGCCTAAAAGGGTTTAGCATTTTTTTGCGAATAAAATAACACTTACGTTTACATATAAAGTTTCTACGGGACAGGATGTGCCTGTGCTTGTGCTTTTGCTAAAGTAGAAGATGCAGAGGAGCGCTAAACCCCGTAGGATTATACAGTGCATGTGGGGGGAGGGGAATGGAAGGTATTGGGGCACAATGCAGGGAACCGGAGAACGATCCAACGCCCTAGATCAAGAGCCTCTCACCAGCGTCAAAGAACCTCCCTTGAAGGTATAGAGGAGGACACACAGAGCTAAGCATTAGAGCAGTGAGTGGCAGGTGCGTGAGTGTAGTGACGGTCTTGGTATTATCCTCCCCTCCATCCCTAACCCCATTTAACTTCCACCTCTTTTGTACTGTTTAATTTGTGACGTTCAACGCTCAAAATTGCCTATTTATTATTGAAAATATAACATACTGTATATTAGGGATGGGCCAAAGTATCGGTATGGGTGATCATCGGCTACTTTCGATGGTATCGGTATCGGCCTAGAACTGGGTATCGGTATCAGTAAGCATTTTGGTATCGAACTATCTCTAATGTATATTAGCATTTACGTATATAAGAATGACTGCACGAAAGTTTAAATATATTTTAGTTTGTATGAATTCCGTCTGTTATATGAGTCATACTTAACATAAGAACATAAGAAAGAAGGAACACTGCAACAGGCCTACTGACCCATGCGGAGCAGGTCCATGTCCCCCCTTCGGATGAGCCCAGTGACCCACCCAGTCTGGTCACCTCCACTCAAGGATGGAGCACGGAACCAGACCCAGCAGCACAAGCTAGTCAGGTCCAACTCACACCCACCACACCCACTCATGTATTTATCTAACCTATTTTTAAAACTACACAACGTTTTAGCCTGAATAACTGTACTCGGGAGTTTGTTCCACTCGTCCACAACTCTATTACCAAACCAGTGCTTTCCTATATCCTTCCTGAATCTGAACTTTTCCAACTTGAAACCATTGCTGTGAGTTCTGTCTTGGCTGGAAATTTTCAGCACGCTATTTACATCCCCTTTATTTATTCCTGTTTTCCATTTATACACCTCGATCATATCCCCCCTAATTCTACGCTTTTTGAGAGAGTGCAGATTCAGGGCCCTCAATCTATCTTCATAGGGAAGATTTCTGATACATGGGATCATCTTTGTCATCCTCCTCTGTACGTTTTCCAGAGCATTTATATCCATTCTGTAATACGGTGACCAGAACTGAGCAGAATAGTCTGAATGAGGCCTAACCAAGGATATATAGAGTTGAAGAACAACCTGAGGACTTCTATAATTTATACTTCTAGATATGAAGCCAAGAATTCTGTTAGCTTTATTGCGAACACTAACGCACTGTTGTCTTGGTTTTAGATTACTGCTAACCAGAACTCCTAAATCCTTTTCGCAATCAGTAGTATATTAAGATCTACGTTATTTAGTTTATATGTGGCATGGTTATTTAATTGTCCAACATTTAGAACTTTGCATTTGTCAATATTAAACTGCATCTGCCACTACTCCGACCATTGCATCAATCTATTCAAATCATTCTGGAGTGCTCTAGTGTCCTCATTAGAATGAATTGGACGGCCTATTTTGGTGTCGTCAGCAAATTTGCTTATGTCGCTATTTATTCCCTCATCTATGTCGTTTATGTAAATTGTGAACAACAATGGGCCCAACACTGACCCCTGAGGAACACCGCTTGTGACATGCCCCCATTCTGATTTCTCTCCATTTATGCAAACTCTCTGCTGCCTATTTGTCAGCCATGCCTCTACCCAGGAAAAATTTTCTCCTATTCCTTGTGCCTTAAGTTTCCTCAATAGCCTCTGGTGTGGAACTCTTAAGTGTAGTGGATGTCACTGTTGGACATCGTGAAGTAGTTACAACACTGATTGTGGATGTCAGCGTCGGACATCGTGAAGTGGTTGGGACAACGTAAATTGGTTACAACACTGATTGTGGATTTTAGAACTGTAGGTTCAGTTCTTTAAGTGGAATCAGTAACTTGGTCAAAGAAGTTAACGTTGATCACTTCACCCCAGTACACTATTTTAATTTACCGACCAGGTAATTTTCAATATCGACTTTCTTCTTTACATCCGATATATGATCAATATTTTTATATTAGAACAATTTGGTCGGGACAGTGCAATTTAACATTCCCCCAAGAGCACAGCAGTTGGTGTAATATATACATAGTATAGGTACGTACCAATTTGTGGCTCAACTACGACCGTCTAGTGAGTCTAGACATTTGTTCCATCTGCATTTGACCTCCAGCATTTTTTGTGCCTGAATTGTTTTCGCAGTAAATGAAGTGAAGGTGTAAGGCAGGGAGGGGTATTATCTGGTCCCCGGTGGTAGTGTTGATGAAGGGAAGGTGTAAGGCAGGGAGGGGTATTATCTGGTCCCCGGTGGTAGTGTTGATGAAGGGAAGGTGTAAGGCAGGGAGGGGTATTATCGGGTCCCCGGTGGTAGTGTTGATGAAGGGAAGGTGTAAGGCAGGGAGGGGTATTATCGGGTCCCCGGTGGTAGTGTTGATGAAGGGAAGGTGTAAGGCAGGGAGGGGTATTATCGGGTCCCCGGTGGTAGTGTTGACTGGTTGGGGAGGAGAGGTAGAACATATTTCTTGAGATTTGTTACCAGTATGTTATGGGTTATTTACATAAAATACGAAAAAGATATTCATTGATTTGAAGACGTTCTCTGCAAGTACACTTCATAGACTTCCTCACAGACATAAAAAATCAAATATTTTTTTTATAAAATGAATTTCAGTCATATTTAATTTTTTAACCACTCTGGTTGACACGTACAAGTTGTATACAGGTAAAATGTAGCGTTAATGACCCTCGTACAGTTCATAGACTTTAAACCTAATAACCCAACCTATCTACCTCTTTATATTTTTATTTATATTTTTCTTGATAACAAAAATCTCATTCCCAAATATACTGTGTATCGGTTTGTAAGCAATATCGAGTCAGCAGTGATTTATTGCGGAGGTTGTAACTTCTTGCTAGTCTCACAGTACTTGTCTCTACTCTCATTTTTTCTGTTGTACAATTCTTCAATGGTTCCAAATACCACATTGTTTTAACTGACACCTTTCATCTCCAGTCCTGCAAGTAACTTCTGTAGTTTGACCTTTTTCACACTGACTTAAGGACAGCTTAACTCAGTGCTGAGACAATTCGGCTCACAGCCGAAGGGTCTAGGATTCAATTATTAGGTCACTGATGTATACAGGTAAATTTCCTGACACCTCTTTTCACCTGGCAGTAATAGACACCTGTTGTGGGTCGCAGCCAGTGAAAAATTGCTATACAAATGTGCACGATATTCGAGATGTGCCGGAAGTCACATCCTGGAAAACGTCAATGCTTAAAATAAGAATTCAGACGCTGGAAGTGTTCAGATATTGGGTAAAATGTTTTCACATATGGCAGCATACTGATAAAAAAAGTCAACAGTAGCAGATATTTTTAAAATATTCCTACATGTTACGCTGTAATAACAAATAGTTTTGTTTTGGTTATGGCTTTATAGAAAAAATGATTAAAGATATCTCGATAAAGTTACACCAGTTTTAATCAAATATCATCACAAACCAAATTTATTATGATTAATTAAAACGGACGTAATCTAAGTGATGAATTGTTTAACCAACTAGTCAGGTCACAACGTATGCAATTCAAACTTCTGCTCGACATCATTAATCATTAATGTAAGTGTAGAAATGATCATTCCACCTCGTTGGCTTTTTAAAGCAGAACTGCTGATGTTATAGTTACACAATACTTGTTGTTTAACTCGTTCACACCTTTGTTGTTGTGACCCATCACGGTGTTAATCTAATAATGAACTTTAAAACACAGTTTTATTAGTTAAATTTACTTTTAAATCCTGTCGACTGTACATAAGTCTTTAATTTTATAATTCACCTTAATACCAATAACAAGAATACTTTAATACCTAAATTTGGGATCAAAGTAAACTTATTGTATATATACTGGGAGATACACACTTCTTGCTGTATATACCTTGTGCCGTCAATACATATAAGTCAAGCTGTATTGAATTTTATCTTAGTAAAGTGCATCTTGCCTGTATATATGTCTGTGTAACGCACACTGTCTATATGGTGCATCTTAACATAACTCAAGGTAGAGTGTAATGGTCACTCTTTAAAGTAATGTATCTTAATGGTACACAGTCAAGGTGTATTGGATGTTGTCCTTAAATGAAGACTTTACGTTATTAATTCCAGAGGTTAATAACCCAACAAAGCCAAGCAATACGACTTATTTCCGCTGGGACCCTTTAGGATCCTTCTTTTGGCATGTGACGCAAAACACTCGACTATATGAACAATGGCAGCAGATGGAAGATCTGTCTATATGTCTCGGCTAGCCCAAGGATCGAACCCAAGTCTTGTCATTTGTGAGTCGAGCACTTCGCCAGTGGGGTATAAGTCTTATGTAGGGGATAAAGATTAATGCAGAGTATCTGACATAGGAAATATGATACCTAAAATACACAGTCTGCGGACAGCACTGTCACGTAAAAATAACCTAACCCGCCTTAACAAAACACGATTTGCTTGAGAGTTTCCATCGTAAAACATAGGTGGATATCCGGGTATCCAGTAGCTGAGGTGACTGACTCATCACTGTGTATCGCTAGAATAATAACACTAATCAAGTAACCACTTCATTAAATTTCCTCATCATTGGGTCCACTTTCTGTACGTGCTCACTAACGCAAAATTCTCTTACCTTGAAGGTAAATGCCTTGATGTTAATAAAAGGTTCTTGATCCAGTCCCGCCTCCTCCCCAGGCTCCCGTTCACTCTCATATGTCATTATGCATCTAAATGCCTTATTTAAAGTTTTTAAGTTACCGAAACTTATCAAGTTAACTTACTTTAATTTTCAGATATGAATTTTCATTATTTTTATCGTCATAATTGTGACGTTATTAATGAAATGTAATCTAAAAGAATAATTGATAAATCCTACTGAGGAACATAGTTCAGCGGAGAAGTGAATGATTGATTATATTATGATGGTTGATAATTGATGGTAAGATGTGTCTCACTGGTGCTATATTATGATGGTTGATACTTGATGGTAAGATGTGTCTCACTGGTGCTATATTATGATGGTTGATAATTGATGGTAAGATGTGTCTCACTGGTGCTATATTATGATGGTTGATAATTGATGGTAAGATGTCTCACTGGTGTTATATTATGATGGTTGATAATTGATGGTAAGATGTGTCTCACTGGTGCTATATTATGATGGTTGATACTTGATGGTAAGATGTGTCTCACTGGTGTTATATTATGATGGTTGATACTTGATGGTAAGATGTGTCTCACTGGTGCTATATTATGATGGTTGATAATTGATGGTAAGATGTGTCTCACCGGTGCTATATTATGATGGTTGATACTTGATGGTAAGATGTGTCTCACTGGTGTTATATTATGATGGTTGATACTTGATGGTAAGATGTGTCTCACTGGTGCTATATTATGATGGTTGATAATTGATGGTAAGATGTGTCTCACTGGTGCTATATTATGATGGTTGATAATTGATGGTAAGATGTGTCTCACTGGTGCTATATTATGATGGTTGATAATTGATGGTAAGATGTGTCTCACTGGTGCTATATTATGATGGTTGATACTTGATGGTAAGATGTGTCTCACCGGTGCTATATTATGATGGTTGATACTTGATGGTAAGATGTGTCTCACTGGTGCTATATTATGATGGTTGATACTTGATGGTAAGATGTGTCTCACTGGTGCTATATTATGATGGTTGATACTTGATGGTAAGATGTGTCTCACTGGTGCTATATTATGATGGTTGATACTTGATGGTAAGATGTGTCTCACCGGTGCTATATTATGATGGTTGATACTTGATGGTAAGATGTGTCTCACTGGTGCTATATTATGATGGTTGATACTTGATGGTAAGATGTGTCTCACTGGTGTTATATTATGATGGTTGATAATTGATGGTAAGATGTGTCTCACCGGTGCTATATTATGATGGTTGATACTTGATGGTAAGATGTGTCTCACTGGTGTTATATTATGATGGTTGATACTTGATGGTAAGATGTGTCTCACTGGTGCTATATTATGATGGTTAATACTTGATGGTAAGATGTGTCTCACTGGTGCTATATTATGATGGTTGATAATTGATGGTAAGATGTGTCTCACTGGTGCTCTATTATGATGGTTGATACTTGATGGTAAGATGTGTCTCACTGGTGCTATATTATGATGGTTGATAACTGATGGTAAGATGTGTCTCACTGGTGCTATATTATGATGGTTGATAATTGATGGTAAGATGTGTCTCACTGGTGCTCTATTATGATGGTTGATACTTGATGGTAAGATGTGTCTCACTGGTGTTATATTATGATGGTTGATACTTGATGGTAAGATGTGTCTCACCGGTGCTATATTATGATGGTTGATACTTGATGGTAAGATGTGTCTCACTGGTGTTATATTATGATGGTTGATACTTGATGGTAAGATGTGTCTCACTGGTGCTATATTATGATGGTTAATACTTGATGGTAAGATGTGTCTCACTGGTGCTATATTATGATGGTTGATAATTGATGGTAAGATGTGTCTCACTGGTGCTCTATTATGATGGTTGATACTTGATGGTAAGATGTGTCTCACTGGTGCTATATTATGATGGTTGATAACTGATGGTAAGATGTGTCTCACTGGTGCTATATTATGATGGTTGATAATTGATGGTAAGATGTGTCTCACTGGTGCTCTATTATGATGGTTGATACTTGATGGTAAGATGTGTCTCACTGGTGTTATATTATGATGGTTGATACTTGATGGTAAGATGTGTCTCACCGGTGCTATATTATGATGGTTGATACTTGATGGTAAGATGTGTCTCACTGGTGCTATATTATGATGGTTGATACTGGTGAAGGGCTCTTGATCCAAAGAAGTGAAGCTACCCTCCCATTCCTGGGATCAAAGTTGATTACCTTGCCTTCCTCATACGTTGTGTGACTCTTACGGTCAAAATAATAATACGTAATAATAATAATAATAATATTTAATACACTAGCTATCTCCCACGGAGGTAGGGTGACTCGAAAAGGAGAAACACTTTCACCATCACTCATTCAGTCACTGACTTGTCAGAAGCTTGCTGACATCACAGTTCAGATGACTAAACAGCAGTGTCTCCCCCACCCCATTTCAAAGCGCAGGTTGTACTTCTCTGCGGTTTTCTTAAATCATTTCATAAATGTTACCCTGGTGACACTCTAACAGCACGTTAAATCATGAAAACTAGCACTCAAAACATCCTTTACCTATCTCAAACTTTTCCTTGTACGGCCCCTTCCCTTCTTTCCCTCCACTCTGAGTGGGGAAAAGAAGTTCTCCTAGTAACTCAAACCACATCAACAAGCCTCCTCAGCCTTTATTACTTTTGGTAACCCCACACCTAATCTCCATGCTCTGAATTGTCTGCATAATATTCTCACCACACATTGCCCTTAAACACAACATCTCCACTGTCTCCAGCCTCCTCTTCGCTGCATCTTGTAAAACTCAACCTTCACACTCCTACAACAGTGTCAGTACCACTGTGATCTTGTGCATTCCAGTTTTTTTTTTTTTTGTCTCCGTGGATAAAGTTGTTTGTCTTCACAGATGCCTCAGTACAGCACATACCTTTCTCACCTCATCATCTGTAGACTCACCCGTCTACAAGTTCACTCCCAAATATTTGAAAACATTTACTTCCTTTATACTCCCTCCCTCCAATCTGATATCCAATATTTTGTTGCATCAATTTTTTGTTACCCTCATTACCTGGCTCTTTCCTATGTTCACATTTAATTTCCTTCTTTTAAATACCCTTCCAAATTCCTCTACCAACTTTTTCAACTTCTTCACAACAACAGCCGAATCAGCAATAATAATAATAATAATAATAATAATAATAATAATAATAATAATCCACACGTGTTATTGCATTGCCACACTATACAAGTATTGAACCCCGGGAATTTATTGTTATTATCTCACAGGTTTTTCTAGTGGCATAATTACATAAAATGGAAGTTAACAATGAAATCTGTTAATGTCAGAACAATATGGATGGAAATATTTAATATGTAAATATTGAAGGCTCACTCGAATGTAGTGTCACATAAATTTATTAACAAAAAAATTATACTTTGTGTAAATAATTTCCTGATTGATCAGGCTCTGATCCACCAGGAGGCCTGGTCACAGACCGGGCCGCGGGGGCGTTGACCCCCGGAACTCTCTCCAGGTAAACTCCAGGTAAACATCCAGGAGAGCTTGAATTATTAATGTTTATATGTGCACTTATGTGTTTGTTTATATATACTTATTTGTTTATGTTTCAGGGGTAAACAAATGAACATCACGAGTGTAGTGTTGTAGTCTGGAAACAGATAGTGACATATTAAATACTTGTAAGTTTGGAGCATTAATAAACTCGCCACAATAGCTGCTAAATGCGCGTCAGTATAGTGTTCCTGCTAATAATACGTCTATGTTGAAGATAGATTGTTTAGTGGATTCTTGATGACTGATTAATACTGCAGCAGGAGTGTAGAGGTGAACAACTACTGTGTAACCTTCACTTAGCACCCACCTGTGAGTGTAGAGGTGAACAACTACTGTGTAACCTTCACTTAGCACCCACCTGTGAGTGTAGAGGTGAACAACTACTGTGTAACCTTCACTTAGCACCCACCTGTGAGTGTAGAGGTGAACAACTACTGTGTAACCTTCACTTAGCACCCACCTGTGAGTGTAGAGGTGAAAAGCTACTCAGTAGGCGAACTTCACTCAACACCCACCTGCAACAAACAAGGTTATTCCTTCTTACTAAGGAGATTAATAGAAAACTAGCAATGGTTTATTGGTCAGGATATATCACAATGTTTCCTGACAATGTGACTGTGATGTTAACTCGTTATTTGTAAATCCTAGCTCCGGCTGCTTGTTGGAGCTATTGTATTGTAGTAGGTTCGCCGGAGATATTGTATTGTAGTAGGTTCGCCGGAGCTAGGATTTACAACCCACCTCCAAAACAAAGGCTCACTTCAATGTATTATATTTGAAGATAATAGGTTGTATTGCGGGTGTCTCCAGTACAGTGTGGCACAGTATATTAATAATAGAACACTTTGTGTCTTGCATTAGGGAAGAATTTAGAGTTAATACATGGTGGTGATTATGTGTGTAAGACACACCTGAACTGTGTTTACCTGGAGTTTACCTGGAGAGAGTTCCGGGGGTCATCGCCCCCGCGGCCCGGTCTGCGACCAGGCCTGTCACAGACCGCTGACATGTCTTGTTGGATACTTAGGTTGTCCATTCATTGTGGTGTGATCTGCTGTGTGTTACGTTAATGTATTTCACTGTGTGGTAGGTTGATGTTATAGCTATCCACTAATATCTTTGTTTATGGTGTTGTGATCCACTAAGATCTGACTTTATAGTGTAATTCCCTAAGATCTGACTTTATGGTGTTGTGATCCACTAAGATTTGACTTTATGGTGTTGTGATCCACTAAGATCTGATTTTATGGTGTTGTGGCCCAATAAGATCTGACTTTAAGGTGTTGTGGCCCACTAAGATCTGACTTTATGGTGTTGTGGCCCAATAAGATCTGACTTTATGGTATTATGTTCCACTAAGATTTGACTTTATGGTGTAATTCACTAAGATCTGACTTGATAGTATTGTGATCCACTAAGATCTGACTTGATAGTGTTGTAATCCACTAAAATCTGACTTTATGGTGTTGTGATCCACTAGTGCTAGCTAGGTTTGTGATCTGCGAGACAGCTTCAACAGCAATAGATGGAAATAGCCAAGTGAGAAAAATGTTGTTGACAAGTAAAAATGGAAAAACTGTGAAAGTTACAGTAGAGAAGAAGGAAGATTTTAATGAGAGTCATAAACTATTTCAGTACAAAGTGAGAGTAGCATTTAGATGTGGCGTCATGAGACACTAGCAGCAAGAGAACGTGTTCAAGGAAGAGGCGAAAAGATTGTGATTGCAAGGACAAAAATCGAAGAAGAGAGGGTAATAGAAGGGGGAGGAGGAGGAGGAAGATGAAAGTGTTGGTGTTGGGACGGTGGGTGAGGGAGGTAGACTGCTACTACAGCAGGAGGTAGCCTGCTACTACAGCAGGAGGTAGCCTGCTACTACTGCAAGAGGTAGGCATGCCTCGCGGGTTTCTGGAGCGTCACCTCCACCGTCGCGGTGGAGGCCTCGATCATACCTCCTCTTCCACCACCAACACCACTACCACCACCTCAACCTCCAGCAGCAGCACCTCCACCCGTGCCCACCATCACCACCACCACCATGACTCGCACCACGGACACTCCACCTCCGGCAGCTTCAGAAAAGGTGAGTGAAACTTCCTGACTCTTGACACCTCAGGTTAACACTATCTCCCAGGCAAACCCATCCTAACCCAACTAAAAACTTTTCCAAACCCCACTAAAATCCCATTCCCTTGGTTTCAAGTGGCAGTACTCTCGGCTGACAACTTAAAGGGGGGGGGGGCTCGATCCCTGCACATGAGGAAACATTGTTCAGGTTCCCTTCCATCTGTTGCCCCTGTTTACCTGACAGTAAATAGGTACTTGGGTCTTAGTCGACTGTTGTGGGTCGCATCCCACGAAAGGTGTAGTGTACCTGATCTGAGCTGAGGTTGGATCATAACTCTCTTAGGCTGTAAATTCAAGTATGTAAAAAAAAAAAAGATCAACCCCACCCTCTAGTGTGTAGGTGAACCCTGCATCCACTGTGACCAACACAGTCATCATGTTACATCAGGGGATGTGACCCATTGACCGAATGCATTGGCGCTCAGGGATACACACAGTGGGTACACATAGTTTAGTGAAAACAACATTATGAGGAACCTTGTGAGACTGGAAGTGACAACCCTGACAGTCATCAGACCAGGCTACTTACCAATACACAACCCTGACAGTCATCAGACCAGGCTACTTACCAATACACAACCCTGACAGTCATCAGACCAGGCTACTTACCAATACACAACCCTGACAGTCATCAGACCAGCCTACTTACCAATACACAACCCTGACAGTCATCAGACCAGGCTACTTACCAATACACAACCCTGACAGTCATCAGACCAGGCTACTTACCAATACACAACCCTGACAGTCATCAGACCAGGCTACTTACCAATACACAATCCTGACAGTCATCAGACCAGCCTACTTACCAATACACAACCCTGACAGTCATCAGACCAGGCTACTTACCAATACACAACCCTGACAGTCATCAGACCAGCCTACTTACCAGTACACAACCCTGACAGTCATCAGACCAGCCTACTTACCAGTACACAACCCTGACAGTCATCAGACCAGCCTACTTACCAGTACACAACCCTGACAGTCATCAGACCAGCCTACTTACCAGTACACAACCCTGACAGTCATCAGACCAGCCTACTTACCAGTACACAACCCTGACAGTCATCAGACCAGCCTACTTACCAGTACACAACCCTGACAGTCATCAGACCAGCCTACTTACCAGTACACAACCCTGACAGTCATCAGACCAGCCTACTTACCAATACACAACAAAGATTAAAAAAAACAAAACATGTAAGAATTTATTGCTAGTCCATTATTTGTGACAGTACTTACTGTTGTTCTCAGTCACTAGCACATTGTTCCCAATGTTACCTTGAGTACATCGTAACTCACTGTTGTTCTCAGTCACTAGCACATTGTTCCCAATGTTACCTTGAGTACATCGTAACTTCTGACAATATGACTTATATATACAGTGTATGTGTATATTTTGTCAGCCATTTCCTGTATCATTTCCTCCTGAAAGTATTTTTTCCACATAATAAAAGCATGATTATCGATAAACTATTGTTCAGAGTTTCAATGGTTAAAAACAATACATTTGGGTATATTCAATTACATTTTGTCCTACATCAAATTATAATTGTTTTGTGAGGTAATGAGAACGACGATGAACCGATGTCAATTATTCATTCATTGGGCTCCAAGTTGCCTTTGTCAGCCGCAGTAAATGACTGTCGGAAAAAGTTGCTCTGGTGATGATATTATCGTTGATGATTTTTGTTTTGTGTTCCAGTATTCCCTTTATTGGATGCTTCCGGTGTCGTTGGACACCTATGTTTCAGTAGAAAGTTAGATGTTCCATTGATGAAAGTAGAGAGGTAGGTGTTTATTGGGTGCGATTACGGTATAATAAACCACCTGTCTATCCCAATTTCCACCATTTAACTCATGTTTACTTGACGACGTTAACAGGAAGAACAAGACGCCATATTGTCAGTAATCACATTATACAATATTTCATCGCACATAGAGCGCTAAATAAGTCGTATATGAGACCAGAACAGCTAGTGTGTACTGTGACTATTGGAAACTTAGAAAAATGTACGGCAGATTAAATATTAAAACTGGACACTAAGAACGTACCTCTACTTCTGTAACCATGCAAAACAACCACGGGGGGAGTAGAATGATAGCTCTAGGCCTCTCGTGTTGCAATCAACGCATTATCAGGAGCTTGCAAAGTTGCAGAAAAGAGGAGGATGTCCAAGCAAATACGGTCATAGAGGACATCTTCACTGGAGTGAGGATTCCAAATGAAGACGTCCTCTAGGATCATATTTGCTTGGATATCTTCCTCTTTTATGCAACTTTGCAAGCTCCTGATGATGTGTTGATTGCAACACGAGAGGCCTAGAACTATCATTCTACTCCCCCCGTGGTTGTTTTGCATCCTGTATTACATGGTTTGCAATATTTTCATAATTCTGTAACCGTATATAGTTCGCCACACAGGTCAACACGTACACACTCATATATGTGAGTACACAGGAAAAAAAATTAATTGATCACCTTCAGAAAGGAAGATTCAGTATGTAAAGCTTTGGATCTAAATAAGTTATACCTTTCCTTACCGTCCTGTTTGAATTTTACGAGAGTGATGGAGAGCAAATATTAGAGTAAGAAAAATCTTTGACGCGGTGCCCAACCATAGAAAATGAAAAAAAAAAATATATATATACATATATGTGGTTAACAGAAGTGGTCGTGAAAGAAAGTTTAAGAACTTCTGTTCTCTGTCTGGATTTAAAAGGAGAATCTGAAGTAGTGAAGATCGTCTTAAAGGGATATTTATTGTGTTGTAAAGAGGAATTTTTTTTTCTTTCGCTTTGCGCTCGTGTGTTACATTTTGATATTGCATTTTTTGTTCAATATTAGCAGTGTTTTACAGATATAGAACAAACATGTACAGCTGTTTGTGTCTACCTTCTAAGTTGTAGTTGAAACATTAGTAAGTACGCTATTTATTGTATGTGTGTGTGTACACTCACTTATTTGCGGTTGCAGGGGTCGACTTACAGCTCCTGGCCCCGCCTCTTTACTGGTCACTGCTAGCTTCATTCTCTCCTTGCTCCTAAAGCTTTATCATACCTCTTCTTAAAGCTACATGTATGTAACTCGATGACCGAAGAAATTCTTCCTAACATCCCTATAACTCATCTGAGTTTTCACCTTCCATTTATGACCCCATGTTCCTGTGTCCTATCTCAGAAATAGTCTGTCCCTGTCTAGCTTGTCAATTACTTTCGGAATTTCATATATGTTATCATGTTCCCCCTGTCCATCCTGTCCTCCAGCGTCGTCAGGTTGATTTCCCTTTACATCCCCTCACCGGACATACTCCTTAGCTCCGGGACTAACCTTGTTGCAAACCCTTGTTTTGCACGTTCTCTAATTCCTTGACGTGCTTGACCGGGTGTGGGTTTCATACTGGTGCTGCATATTCCAGTGTTTGTGTGTGTTTGGTGGGATCACATTCACCGACATCATTGGTTGTTGGCCTCTTGTGCCCTACCACAACTACTCTTGAAACTGTGTATTGAGTTAGGCTTTACCACTTTGTCCTTGTATCCCTGTGGTTCATCTGTGTTTTTAGTTTCCATCTGTGACTTCTCGCCCTTACGATTCTCAATTCAAAAAGTTGTCCCTATCTGCTCTGTCAAGACCTCTGAGTATCCTGTATGTCGTAATCATATCTCCCATAACGCTTCTTCTAAAGTCATCAGGTTTACTTCCTTTAGTCTCTCTTCATAACTCAATCCTCTCAGCTTTGAAACTAATCTTGTTGCAAACCTTTGGACCTTTTCTAGTTTTTGTATATGACTGCTCAGGTGAGGGCTCCATGCTGGTACTGCATACTCCATGATACGCCTTAATAGTCCTAAAAGACTACTGAGGTTCTTGAAGGCAGTTCTGAGATTAGCTATCCTCTCATGTGCTGCAGATGTTATTCCACTTATGAGAACCTCTGGCGATATGTTGAGTGTAATGTTCTCTCCAGGATCTTTCTCCTTGAGCGATAGCTGTAGTTTTCTTTTCTTTCAAGATATATTTCATCTCTGGTCGCCTCTCTACATCCCAATGTTCATGGTCTTGCATTTGCCAGAGTTAAACTCCAGTAATCACTTGTCTTACCAGTCTTGCAGTTGGTTCAGGTCTACCTATAGACTCTCTCTATCTTCTTCAGTTTTTATTCTTTTTATTAGTTTTATGTCATTAACAGTCAAACATAGGAATCAGTCTCCTCTGGCAGGTCATTTAGGTACATTATGAATAATAAAGGTCCTAAAACGTACCCTTGAGGAAACCCTTTGTTTCTCATTCCTGTACTGAAACATCTACCCTTCTCATCAATCTGGCTTCTGTTAGGTATTCCTTGATCCACTGTAGGACTTTACCTGGTATCCCTGCATGCTTTAATTTGTGAATCAATCTCTGGTGGGATACAGTGTCAAATGTTTTCCTACAGTCCAAGAATATGCAGTCAACCCTTCCTTGTTTTTCTTGCTTGATTTCCATTATTCCGTCTGAGAATTCGAGTAGGTTAGTGAAGCAAGACTTACCTTCTCTAAATCCTTGCTGTCTTTCTCTAAAACAATCCCACATCTCTAAATTATTAATCACTCTTTACCTTATTGGCTTTTTCATTAATATGAACAGTAAACATGTCAATGATACCGCGTTTGTGTGTATGTGTGTGTGTGGAGCGCATATGTACTTCACTACGAGGTGTGTATATCTAGCAGGTTATGGCTGCGGTGATCGAATTGGGTTTAACCTTGACTCAGCTTCTCACGAACATTCACACCAGTCCTGACCTCATGGGTCCTATTATACCTTCTCTTCATCCTGTGTATGTAATGTGTGTACGAGTGGTAGTGCCGCAGACCCGCACTCAGGGCGCCCGTCTGGCCAAGTGTTCATCTTTAACATCATAATCTGCCTCCTGGAATTCCTGCTCTCCGCTAAACCAGTGCACGAAATATCATCTATAAAACAAGGGATTGCACTTACCTCTAAAAAAATGTGTTTTATTATATAATATTTGCACATGATTTTCCTTTTAAAACTCCAGAGAACATGTGGTGTGAAAGATAATGACTTGTGATGACTAACATTGTGAGTGAAGGTACAACATACAGTGTAGACAATGATGATTGACTTGACAGTATGAGTGAGGGTGCAACATACAGTGTAGACATGATGATTGACTTGACAGTATGAGTGAAGGTACAACATACAGTGTAGACATGATGATTGACTTGACAGTATGAGTGAAGGTACAACATACAGTGTAGACAATGATGATTGACTTGACAGTATGAGTGAGGGTGCAACATACAGTGTAGACATGATGATTGACTTGACAGTATGAGTGAAGGTACAACATACAGTGTAGACATGATGATTGACTTGACAGTATGAGTGAAGGTACAACATACAGTGTAGACAATGATGATTGACTTGACAGTATGAGTGAAGGTACAACATACAGTGTAGACATGATGATTGACTTGACAGTATGAGTGAAGGTACAACATACAGTGTAGACATGATGATTGACTTGACAGTATGAGTGAAGGTACAACATACAGTGTAGACAATGATGATTGACTTGACAGTATGAGTGAAGGTACAACATACAGTGTAGACATGATGATTGACTTGACAGTATGAGTGAGGGTGCAACATACAGTGTAGACATGATGATTGACTTGACAGTATGAGTGAGGGTGCAACATACAGTGTAGACATGATGATTGACTTGACAGTATGAGTGAAGGTACAACATACAGTGTAGACAATGATGATTGACTTGACAGTATGAGTGAGGGTGCAACATACAGTGTAGACATGATGATTAACTTGACAGTATGAGTGAGGGTGCAACATACAGTGTAGACATGATGATTGACTTGACAGTATGAGTGAAGGTACAACATACAGTGTAGACATGATGATTGACTTGACAGTATGAGTGAAGGTACAACATACAGTGTAGACATGATGATTGACTTGACAGTATGAGTGAGGGTGCAACATACAGTGTAGACATGATGATTGACTTGACAGTATGAGTGAGGGTGCAACATACAGTGTAGACATGATGATTGACTTGACAGTATGAGTGAGGGTGCAACATACAGTGTAGACATGATGATTGACTTGACAGTATGAGTGAGGGTGCAACATACAGTGTAGACATGATGATTGACTTGACAGTATGAGTGAAGGTACAACATACAGTGTAGACATGATGATTGACTTGACAGTATGAGTGAAGGTACAACATACAGTGTAGACATGATGATTGACTTGACAGTATGAGTGAGGGTGCAACATACAGTGTAGACATGATGATTGACTTGACAGTATGAGTGAGGGTGCAACATACAGTGTAGACATGATGATTGACTTGACAGTATGAGTGAGGGTGCAACATACAGTGTAGACATGATGATTGACTTGACAGTATGAGTGAGGGTGCAACATACAGTGTAGACATGATGATTGACTTGACAGTATGAGTGAAGGTACAACATACAGTGTAGACATGATGATTGACTTGACAGTATGAGTGAGGGTGCAACATACAGTGTAGACATGATGATTGACTTGACAGTATGAGTGAGGGTGCAACATACAGTGTAGACATGATGATTGACTTGACAGTATGAGTGAAGGTACAACATACAGTGTAGACATGATGATTGACTTGACAGTATGAGTGAGGGTGCAACATACAGTGTAGACAATAATGATTGACAGTATGAATGAGGGTACAACATACAGTGAAGAATGATGACTTATGGTGACTGACAGTATGAGTATGTAACATGTAGCGGCACCAGTATGTAACATGTAGCGGCACCAGTATGTAACATGTAGCGGCACCAGTATGTAACATGTAGCGGCACCAGTATGTAACATGTAGCGGCACCAGTATACACTCCACTCGGGAAAAAAAACTTCAAAAAAACGAAATAAAAACTGGGAATGACAGTTTGACTGAGGCTTGTGTCCGCTCTGACAGGAAAACAGAGCTTAACACAATCATTTTTTTATTTTGTTTTAGTAGAAAAATTTTATATTGACATGAGCGGCATGCAGATGCTTGCTAAATTACTGAACAGGTCAACTGACAAAGACTCTGTCAAGAGTTACTTGTTTTCCTGGGAAACACAACACCGCCACAAGGCTCGTTGTGGAAGCTACGAGGCTGGATTACACCTTCCCTGTCAGTCTCAGTGTTTACTGATGTCAACACTCATTGCTGTGTTAGACCTGCTGTAAGTGTTGAGTGTTTTCTGGTGTCAACACATATTGTTGTGTTAGACCTGCTACAAGTGTTGTGAGTCTGGGCGAGTGTTTACTGTTATATATACACAGAGATATACACCGAGACACACACTTTAGTTCATATACACAGATATACACCCCAGTGTATGAACGCTATGGAGCGTAATCTTAATTACAATGCTTACTATTTTCTCGTTTAACAATACTATCATCTTGTTTAATAACAGTCATATATGGTACGTTAACAGCTAGGCGCTTGTTTAATAAGTCATCCATGGTACGTTAACAGCTAGGCGCTTGTTTAATAAGTCATCCATGGTACGTTAACAGCTAGGCGCTTGTTTAATAAGTCATCCATGGTACGTTAACAGCTAGGCGCTTGTTTAATAACAGTCATCCATGGTACGTTAACAGCTAGGCGCTTGTTTAATAACAGTCATCCATGGTACGTTAACACCTAGGCGCTTGTTTAATAACAGTCATCCATGGTACGTTAACACCTAGGCGCTTGTTTAATAACAGTCATCTATGGTACGTTAACAGCTAGGGGCTTGTTTAATAACAGTCATCTATAGTATGTCAATAGCTAGGCGCTTGTTTAATAAGTCATCTATGGTATGTCAACAGCTAGGCGCTTGTTTAATAACAGCCATATATGGTACGTTAACAGCTAGGCGCTTTACCTTTGATGTACCTCTCTCTCCTCCGCTTCAATGAGTAATGTTCAAGATTTGCAGACGTTCCCAGTAGTTTAGGTGCTTTACTGGCTCAATGTGAGCCGTAAACGATCTCGGTATTTGTTCCAGCTCCGATATTTCTCCTGTCTTGAACGGGGCCGCTTGTTTAATAAGTCATCTATGGTACGTCAACAGCTAGGCGCTTGTTTAATAACAGTCATCTATGGTACGTCAACAGCTAGGCGCTTGTTTAATAACAGTCATCTATGGTACGTCAACAGCTAGGCGCTTGTTTAATAACAGTCATCTATGGTACGTCAACAGCTAGGCGCTTGTTTAATAACAGTCATCTATGGTACGTCAACAGCTAGGCGCTTGTTTAATAACAGTCATCTATGGTACGTCAACAGCTAGGCGCTTGTTTAATAACAGTCATCTATGGTACGTCAACAGCTAGGCGCTTGTTTAATAACAGTCATCTATGGTACGTCAACAGCTAGGCGCTTGTTTAATAACAGTCATCTATGGTACGTCAACAGCTAGGCGCTTGTTTAATAACAGTCATCTATGGTACGTCAACAGCTAGGCGCTTGTTTAATAACAGTCATCTATGGTACGTCAACAGCTAGGCGCTTGTTTAATAACAGTCATCTATGGTACGTCAACAGCTAGGCGCTTGTTTAATAACAGTCATCTATGGTACGTCAACAGCTAGGCGCTTGTTTAATAACAGTCATCTATGGTACGTCAACAGCTAGGCGCTTGTTTAATAACAGTCATCTATGGTACGTCAACAGCTAGGCGCTTGTTTAATAACAGTCATCTATGGTACGTCAACAGCTAGGCGCTTGTTTAATAACAGTCATCTATGGTACGTCAACAGCTAGGCGCTTGTTTAATAACAGTCATCTATGGTACGTCAACAGCTAGGCGCTTGTTTAATAACAGTCATCTATGGTACGTCAACAGCTAGGCGCTTGTTTAATAACAGTCATCTATGGTACGTCAACAGCTAGGCGCTTGTTTAATAACAGTCATCTATGGTACGTCAACAGCTAGGCGCTTGTTTAATAACAGTCATCTATGGTACGTCAACAGCTAGGCGCTTGTTTAATAACAGTCATCTATGGTACGTCAACAGCTAGGCGCTTGTTTAATAACAGTCATCTATGGTACGTCAACAGCTAGGCGCTTGTTTAATAACAGTCATCTATGGTACGTCAACAGCTAGGCGCTTGTTTAATAACAGTCATCTATGGTACGTCAACAGCTAGGCGCTTGTTTAATAACAGTCATCTATGGTACGTCAACAGCTAGGCGCTTGTTTAATAACAGTCATCTATGGTACGTCAACAGCTAGGCGCTTGTTTAATAACAGTCATCTATGGTACGTCAACAGCTAGGCGCTTGTTTAATAACAGTCATCTATGGTACGTCAACAGCTAGGCGCTTGTTTAATAACAGTCATCTATGGTACGTCAACAGCTAGGCGCTTGTTTAATAACAGTCATCTATGGTACGTCAACAGCTAGGCGCTTGTTTAATAACAGTCATCTATGGTACGTCAACAGCTAGGCGCTTGTTTAATAACAGTCATCTATGGTACGTCAACAGCTAGGCGCTTGTTTAATAACAGTCATCTATGGTACGTCAACAGCTAGGCGCTTGTTTAATAACAGTCATCTATGGTACGTCAACAGCTAGGCGCTTGTTTAATAACAGTCATCTATGGTACGTCAACAGCTAGGCGCTTGTTTAATAACAGTCATCTATGGTACGCCAACAGTTAGGCGCTTGTTTAATAACAGTCATCTATGGCTCTTATTGTTTACTACTTGCAGCGGGAGTAATAAACACCGGAATGAATATGATTAGCTTGAGTATTTAATTTCCATAATATTGACGAAATTTATGTGGTCAGTTAGATTAGTTAATACATATGATGTTAATTAAATTTATATAATTAACTGCATTATTTAATGTGTATAATAACCATATTTATATTTAATGTATATAATATTTACCCTATTGATGCTGACTGTATATAATATTAACCACATTTATACTTAATACATATAATATTAACCACATTAGACCGTATTAGACGTGAGGATGGTGTAGCGGGAGGAGACTTACGTATTGTTATGATCTGCAATATTGATAAGTTGGTGAGTAACAGCTCACCGCTAGTTTTATGACTAATAGAACAGTCGCTTTTGTGACCGACAAGCCAGTCGCTTTTGTGACCGACAAGCCAGTCGCTTTTGTGACCGACAAGCCAGTCGCTTTTGTGACCGACAAGCCAGTCGCTTTTATGACTGACAAATCTGTCAGCTTTATGACTGGGAAATCACTCATAAAAGTAAGAAGCAAGAGTTTTTCCCTGGACCATGATAACCTTATAAGAGTCTTCCAACTTGGTTATTTCTGTAGACCATAGTAGTGTAACATGGATCCCACAGTGACCACAGTGAAGGTATTTTTACAGACAGTCTACCACCATCATGGCTGTAACATACTCTAACTCAAGCCACATCAAAACACTTATAAATGACTCGATAAATTTTTATGAAACAATCACTACAGTAGTAGTGAAAAGTAATTTTAAGATGTATAGCCTATAGGCCTACAGAGGTCAATGGCATGCGAATCTAGTGAGACGTGAGCCTTGATGCTGGTGATGGGTGTGTAAGCCAAGGAGCCTTGATGCTGGTGATGGGTGTGTAAGCCAAGGAGCCTTGATGCTGGTGATGGGTGTGTAAGCCAAGGAATTGAATCTGTCTTAATTTTACTTGGATCAAATCTGGATGGCTTCCATTACCGTGGGGCTTTATGACCCCTACCGGTTTATAATATACTAACTTCAAAACTATAATTGGAAGGATGTGTAATGAAGAATTGGTTGGTTAATAAGGTTTCAAGCCTATCAGCTACCCTATGGTCACCTGTTCATTATTCAGAAATACTTTACTCCCCCAAAATAAGGGATTAAATTAGCATTTCATCATAAATATACTGCAAGACATACGCCTGACAGTGTTTATCGCTTGTGAAGACTTAGTGTGAATGATGTGCACATAATTAAATAGAAACATTTTAAAAAGTAAAAAGAAATATATAAATAAATACACTACAGAGGATATATAATGGCTTACAAAGCTTCGCTATAAAGGAGTTTTCTAAAGTGGACAATAACATAAGACAGAGGCGTACATATATAGCTAGGGGTGGTGTTGGTAACAATGGTAAGGCAGATTACAGTGTCATGGCTTGGCTCGTGGGTACAACAAGACCTCACGGTTGCTTTAGTTTAAAACTCAACCCTTGTTCTCTTCTTTGAGCATGTATCTCTGACTGGTTCCTACTTCTAGACAGCTAGTTTTGTCTAGTATCTGAAATATTATTGTTGCTGTCTTCCAGTTCTTGGCGTGAGACTGGAAGTCTTAAAGTGGTACACTTCTGTTGTTGGTGTTTCAGTCTTTGATATGAGACTTTGAAATAAAGTGGACACGCTGCTTCCAGTCTGGGGTTAAGAGGTCATCTTATAACACTATAGTAAATATAATCTCAGGCTGAAGTCGGGGTAAAGGAAAAAGAAAAGGGGAACTAGAGAGAAAAGGAATAATTATCTCTGTTATTAGTTAAATATTAACACAAGCTGCCACCACTAACTGCCCCCTTCAAGGCAGGCGAAATTGCTGACCTGGAGAATGTACAGAGAACTTTCACGGCATGCATAAGTATGATAAAACACCAAAATTACTGGGAACGGTTGAAGTCCCTTGATTTGCATTCCCTGGAACGTAGGCGAGAGAGATACATTACACTTGGAAAATCCTAGAGGGATTAGTACCAAACTTGCACACGAAAAATTACTCCCTACGAAAGCAAAAGACTCGGCAGGAGATGCAGCATTCCCTCAATGAGAAGCAGGGGAGCCACGAGTACACTGCCTGACACAGTAAGTGCCAGGGGCCCAAGACTGTTCAACTGCATCCCAACATACATAAAGGGGATTACAAAGAGACCCCCCCCTGGCTGTCTTCAAGAAGGCCCTGGACAGGCACCTAAAGTCAGTGCCCGATCAGCCGGGCTGTTCATACGTCGGTTTACGTGCGGCCAGCAGTAACAGCCTGGTTAATCAGACCATGATCCACTACGAGGCCTGGCCTCAGATCGGGCCGCGGAGGCGTTGACCCCCGAAACCTTTCTCAGGTAAACCTGCTCTTATTAGTCGAAGGACAGGAAAGGAAGTTCCAGCAGAAGAGAGAGGCAGAAGAATTTGTGGTGGAGCAGGAAAACCCAATAGTGACACCATACATCAGGGGTGTTGAATATTGGTGGAGCAGGAAAGTTCAATAGTGACACCATACATCAGGGGTGTTGAATATTGGTGGAGCAGTATACGAACCAGTATAATTACCTGGAGTTATTGTGTGACAATTTACCTAAGGCGTTTGACAAGTGTGGGGCTACGGTTTTTATGCAGAACGGTGCACCGTGTCATACAGTGGCTTAAGGACTGTGAAGTGAGGTTCTTTAATGACTGGCCAGTCAATTCCCCAGACCTAAACCCTATTGAGAACCTCTGGTCAATAGTGAAGCGAAGTTTGCTGGGCAAGGATATCAGTTCTATCCCACAGCTGGAGGCTGCTGTACATGAGGCATGGAATAATATACCTCCCCAAACCCTCAAGATTTGTGTGAGAGTTTTCCTACACGGCTGAGGATGCGTAAAGGATGCAGCACGAAGTATTAATACCTGAGTAAGTGTGCAAACATATATATATATATTATAATCTTTCATGGTATGTGTTTGTGTTTTGGTACGTGTGTGGGGGAGGAGCGGCATAATGCCGTGACTAGCACTTTATAAGGTATACACGCCTAACTGACATCAATGACATACTACTATATAGAAAGCCGCTTGTTATGCAAAGGATTTCGGGCAAATTAGGTCAGTTTTGTCACAGGATGCGACCCACACCAGTCGACTAACACCCAGGTACCCATTTTACTGATGGGTGAACATAGACAAGTGGTGTAAGGAAACACACTCAATGTTTCCACCTCTTCGCCGGGAATGGAACCCGGACCCTCACCGCGTGCAACGAGAGTTTTTGCCACCAAGCCACGGGACACCACAGTGAAAAGCAGGGGTGCCGTGAGTACATTAATAGAAAAGACAACAAGTTTCCGGGGCCCAAGACTTAAGCAGCCTCCCTTCATACATAAGTGGGATTATCAGTAGACCCCTGGCTGTCTTCGAGAGAGAACTGGAAAGTGCCTAAAGTAAGTGCCTGATCAGCCGGGTTGTGGCTTGTATGTTGGATTGCTTGCGGCTAGCATTGACAGCTTGGTTGATCAGGTCCTGATCTACCGAGAGGCCTGGTCGAGGACCGGGCCGCGGGAACGTTACTCCCTGAACAACCCCCAGGTAGACTCCAGGTAGGTAGGACCTCGACGACATACACCGGGCCCAGGGGTACTTCGATATATAGGATTACGCGTGGAGTATATATATATATATATATACATATATATATATATATATATATATATATATATATATATATATATATATATATATATATATGTATATATATATGTCGTGACGAATAGGCAGAATAGGCACCTAAAGTCAGTACTTCACCAACCGGGCTGTGGTCCGTGCGTTGGTTTTCGTGCTGCCGGCAGTAACAGCTTGGTTGATCAGGCCTTGATCTGCCGCTAGGCCTGATCATAATATACCTGTATATAATGGCTATAATTATGATCATAATTTTTAAAGGGGTTGACCGCTAAGCCAGCTGAAAGCCTCGGTCAGATAACCAAAAGCGGATCATCATGTGACTGAGACCCTCGCCAGGAAGCACTTGTCCTGTTTCCTGACAAACCTAACCTAACCTAACCTAACCTAACCTAACCTAACATACCCGTAAAAGAATCAATCACGAACCAATGTTCAACTTTGCTGAGTCGTATAATAAACACCTGCATTATAATCTTTAATTTAGTACAGTAAAAAATAATTCAATTCTGATAAAATAAAAGGACACAGGGTCAAACAGTGCTATATACAGTGGTTAATCAATTAGAATATTAGACAAAAATTACACCAGGAATATCTCTAAAAAAATTATAAAGTCCCAGAAAATAGGTAGCTTATAATCACGTCTCAACAGTCCGTCTGCAGGAACTCTGCCATACATCAACTGACACTGAAAGGTCTCTCGTCAGACCTTATAGTTAAACATTCTGAGTGTATTTCCGGCTGTATAGTCTTTGTGGCTTAGCGCTTCTTTTTGATTATAATAATAATGGGTGTATTTCCCTTATTTCCTGTTGGCACCTATGTCACTAGCTTACACTATCATACTGGCTTCCAAGTGAACTCTGCACAGTGCCAGTGTCACACAAGGCCACCATACACTCAAGTTGTCTCAGTTAATTAGCAGCCTTGCCGCTGCTAATTCATGTTAGCTACGGAATGCATATTCTAACTGATCATACTGCCCAAAAGAGCAGATTACATGAGGCTGTGTATTTGGTTACCATCACTTCGCTCTCTCAGTCCCTCCAAATTTTGAACTTTTCACACCACTCTTTATATCAACATTTTTTCTAAAACTTTTAGCAATGGCTTAAACTCATGAGGAAATTTCCATAACTTAGAGAAACATTGCCACAAACGAGTAATAAGGGTTTATGTTTCTTGATAACTAAAAATGTAAGTTTGATAACTCGATCTTGATACTGGACACGTCAAAAGAGATACATCTTCCTGTTTACAACTACACAACGTTTATGGGCTGGACTGATTTTTTCTGCTGTTTCTTAAAATACTTCCTTGAACTTTTGGCATCTGGCATCAGGCTGTCAGGCACCTCGCTGTCCTGCCTGCGGCACCTCTTCCCATGTAAGCCTCCTCGTGGACACACCTACCTGGGACTTCTCCCATTCCTTTGCAATAATGCAAGCTCTTGAAAAAGTGTTGGTTGCAGCACGAAAGACCTTGAGCTATCATTCAGCTTTTCCCTGTAGAGAGAGCGATAGACATTTTAAACATCATTCAACTCACCTCTGTGAGGTAGTTGAATGATAGTACATGATGTAGTGAGAACATCGTATAAAAGAGGATCATAGAAGGCAACACAAGAGGATCATAGTACTCAGCACAAGAGGATCATAGTACTCATCACAAGATGATCATAGTACTCAACACAAGAGGATCATAGTACTCAACACAAGAGGATCATAGTACTCAACACAAGATGATCATAGTACTCAACACAAGAGGATCATAGTACTCAGCACAAGATGATCATAGTACTCAACACAAGAGGATCATAGTACTCATCACAAGATGATCATAGTACTCAAGACAAGATGATCATAGTACTCAACACAAGAGGATCATAGTACTCAACACAAGATGATCATAGTACTCAACACAAGAGGATCATAGTACTCAACACAAGATGATCATAGTACTCAGCACAAGATGATCATAGTATTCAACACAAGAGGATCATAGTATTCAACACAAGAGGATCATAGTACTCAGCACAAGATGATCATAGTACTTAACACAAGAGGATCATAGTACTCAACACAAGAGGATCATAGTACTCAACACAAGAGGATCATAGTACTCAAGACAAGATGATCATAGTACTCAACACAAGATGATCATAGTACTCAACACAAGAGGATCATAGTACTCAGCACAAGATGATCATAGTACTCAACACAAGAGGATCATAGTACTCAACACAAGAGGATCATAGTACTCAGCACAAGATGATCATAGTACTCAACACAAGAGGATCATAGTACTCAACACAAGAGGATCATAGTACTCAGCACAAGAGGATCATAGTACTCAGCACAAGATGATCATAGTACTCAACACAAGAGGATCATAGTACTCAACACAGTACAGGATGAGTGAGCACGTCAACATCATCCGTCTGGTCTAGCAATAACCACCATACATCACTCAAGTCGTGACATATGTAGTTAGATAATCAGTTACCTTCACTAGTTACCTTCACAGACTAATCATATAGTTACCTTCACTAGTTACCTTCACTAGTTGCCTTCACTGTTTACCCTCAGTATTCACCCCTCTCTCTCTCGCTCTGTGCTATACCCTGTCAAGAAGCCGCAGATGAGATTGAGGACAGGTAATCCAAGAAAGTGGAGCATACTCAAGTTGTGAGTGTACTTGTGCCTCGTACAGAATCTTACAACCTCTACTGTCAAGCAGATGCGAGATACGTCGAAGTGCTGTAAGCTTCCTGGCCGCCTTGTGTGCAAGATTTACAATGTGGTTCTTCATGGTCAGTTTGGAGTCAGATTTCACCCCATGGATAACAACTTCATCCCGCGGCACCAACACTCTACCATTCATGCTACTGTTCTCTCTCTCTCTCTCTCTCTCTCTCTCTCTCTCTCTCTCTCTCTCTCTCTCTCTCTCTCTCTCTCTCTCTCTCTCTCTCTAGCAATATCTATGAGAGGTGAGACTGGAATTGCAAGTATCGGTTAACGTACCGAGTTGTGTACTCAACACAGGTTACAGTTCAGCCTGCAACATAAGCTACAGTTCAGCCTACAACACAGGCTACAGTTCAGCCTGCAACACAGGATACATTTCAGCCTGCAACACAGGCTACAGTTCAGCCTGCAACACAGGCTACAGTTCAGCCTGCAACATAGACTACAGTTCATCCTGCAACACAGGCTACAGTTCAGCCTGCAACATGGGTTTCAGTTCAGTCTGCAACACAGGCTACAGTTCAGCCTGCAACATAGGATACAGTTCAGCCTGCAACATAGGATACAGTTCAGCCTGCAACACAGGATACAGTTCAGCCTGCAACATAGGCTTCAGTTCAGCCTGCAACATAGGCTACAGTTCAGCCTGCAACATAGGCTACAGTTCAGCCTGCAACATAGGCTACAGTTCAGCCTGCAACATAGGCTACAGTTCAGCCTGCAACATAGGCTACAGTTCAGCCTGCAACATAGGCTACAGTTCAGCCTGCAACATAGGCTACAGCTCAGCCTGCAACATAAGCTACAGTTCAGCCTGCAACATAGGCTACAGTTCAGCCTGCAACATAAGCTACATTTCAGCCTGCAACATAGGCTACAGTTCAGCCTGCAACATAGGCTACAGTTCAGCCTGCAACATAGGCTACAGCTCAGCCTGCAACATAAGCTACAGTTCAGCCTGCAACATAAGCTACAGTTCAGCCTGCAACATAGGCTACAGTTCAGCCTGCAACATAGGCTACAGTTCAGCCTGCAACATAGGCTACAGCTCAGCCTGCAACATAGGCTACAGTTCAGCCTGCAACATAGGCTACAGTTCAGCCTGCAACATAGGCTACAGTTCAGCCTGCAACATAAGCTACAGTTCAGCCTGCAACATAAGCTACAGTTCAGCCTGCAACATAGGCTACAGCTCAGCCTGCAACATAAGCTACAGTTCAGCCTGCAACATAAGCTACAGTTCAGCTTGCAACATAGGCTACAGTTCAGCCTGCAACATAGGCTACAGTTCAGTCTGCAACATAAGCTACAGTTCAGCCTACAACACAGGCTACAGTTCAGCCTACAACACAGGCTACAGTTCAGCCTCAAACACAGGCTACAGTTCAGCCTCAAACACAGGCTACAGTTCAGCCTCAAACACAGGCTACAGTTCAGCCTCAAACACAGGCTACAGTTCAGCCTGCAACACAGGCTACAGTTCAGCCTGCAACAGGCTACAGTTCAGCCTGCAACACAGGCTACAGTTCAGCCTGCAACAGGCTACAGTTCAGCCTGCAACATAGGCTACAGTTCAATCTGCAACATAAGCTACAGTTCAATCTGCAACATAAGCTACAGTTCAGCCTACAACACAGGCTACAGTTCAGCCCCGCAACACAGGCTACAGTTCAGCCTGCAACACAGGCTACAGTTCAGCCTGCAACACAGGCTACAGTTCAGCCTGCAACACAGGCTACAGTTCAGCCTGCAACACAGGCTACAGTTCAGCCTGCAACATAGGCTACAGTTCAATCTGCAACATAAGCTACAGTTCAGTCTGCAACATAAGCTACAGTTCAGCCTACAACACAGGCTACAGTTCAGCCCCGCAACACAGGCTACAGTTCAGCCTGCAACATAGGCTACAGCTCAGCCTGCAACATAAGCTACAGTTCAGCCTGCAACATAGGCTACAGTTCAGCCTGCAACATAAGCTACATTTCAGCCTGCAACATAGGCTACAGTTCAGCCTGCAACATAGGCTACAGTTCAGCCTGCAACATAGGCTACAGCTCAGCCTGCAACATAAGCTACAGTTCAGCCTGCAACATAAGCTACAGTTCAGCCTGCAACATAGGCTACAGTTCAGCCTGCAACATAGGCTACAGTTCAGCCTGCAACATAGGCTACAGCTCAGCCTGCAACATAAGCTACAGTTCAGCCTGCAACATAGGCTACAGTTCAGCCTGCAACATAGGCTACAGTTCAGCCTGCAACATAGGCTACAGTTCAGTCTGCAACATAAGCTACAGTTCAGCCTGCAACATAAGCTACAGCTCAGCCTGCAACATAAGCTACAGTTCAGCCTGCAACATAAGCTACAGTTCAGCCTGCAACATAGGCTACAGCTCAGCCTGCAACATAAGCTACAGTTCAGCCTGCAACATAAGCTACAGTTCAGCTTGCAACATAGGCTACAGTTCAGCCTGCAACATAGGCTACAGTTCAGTCTGCAACATAAGCTACAGTTCAGCCTGCAACATAAGCTACAGTTCAGCTTGCAACATAGGCTACAGTTCAGCCTGCAACATAGGCTACAGTTCAGTCTGCAACATAAGCTACAGTTCAGCCTACAACACAGGCTACAGTTCAGCCTCAAACACAGGCTACAGTTCAGCCTGCAACACAGGCTACAGTTCAGCCTGCAACACAGGCTACAGTTCAGCCTGCAACACAGGCTACAGTTCAGCCTGCAACACAGGCTACAGTTCAGCCTGCAACACAGGCTACAGTTCAGCCTGCAACACAGGCTACAGTTCAAGCTGCAACATAAGCTACAGTTCAGTCTGCAACATAAGCTACAGTTCAGCCTACAACACAGGCTACAGTTCAGCCCCGCAACACAGGCTACAGTTCAGCCTGCAACACAGGCTACAGTTCAGCCTGCAACGCAGGCTACAGTTCAGCCTACAACACAGGCTACAGTTCAGCCTGCAACACAGGCTACAGTTCAGCCCCGCAACACAGGCTACAGTTCAGCCTGCAACACAGGCTACAGTTCAGCCTGCAACGCAGGCTACAGTTCAGCCTACAACACAGGCTACAGTTCAGCCTGCAACACAGGCTACAGTTCAGCCTGCAACACAGGCTACAGTTCAGCCTGCAACACAGGCTACAGTTCAGCCTGCAACACAGGCTACAGTTCAGCCTGCAACACAGGCTACAGTTCAGCCTGCAACACAGGCTACAGTTCAAGCTGCAACATAAGCTACAGTTCAGTCTGCAACATAAGCTACAGTTCAGCCTACAACACAGGCTACAGTTCAGCCCCGCAACACAGGCTACAGTTCAGCCTGCAACACAGGCTACAGTTCAGCCTGCAACGCAGGCTACAGTTCAGCCTACAACACAGGCTACAGTTCAGCCTGCAACACAGGCTACAGTTCAGCCCCGCAACACAGGCTACAGTTCAGCCTGCAACACAGGCTACAGTTCAGCCTGCAACGCAGGCTACAGTTCAGCCTACAACACAGGCTACAGTTCAGCCTGCAACACAGGCTACAGTTCAGCCTGCAACACAGGCTACAGTTCAGCCTGCAACACAGGCTACAGTTCAGCCTGCAACACAGGCTACAGTTCAGCCTGCTGAAGACAGTCTCAGTGACTCAGGAAAGTAATGCTACTCGCAGCTAAAATTATTGGAGGTTCTGCTTCAGAAAATTTTTAGCCATTGTTTTAATTTTGTGTAAATCTAAACAATCATACAAAAAGAAAATTTATACATAAACTTGATGAAATCATAACCAAAAAAATATTTTTTACTTACCTAAATTGTTACAGTTCAAGTTTGATCCATTTATTTGACAACGTAATCCATTCTTCTTGTTCTACTTTACGCGAGAAGATTAATAATTTTCTCATTATGTTGAATGTTATGGATAATATCGAGTGATAATATGGGTTTGTTGGCGTGCGGCAGCGCCTGTACACTCTTAGTGTCGCCCACTCGCGCCTGTACACTCTTAGTGTCGCCCACTCGCGCCTGTACACTCTTAGTGTCGCCCACTCGCGCCTGCACACTCTTAGTGTCGCCCACTCGCGCCTGTACACTCTTAGTGTCGCCCACTCGCGCCTGTACACTCTTAGTGTCGCCCACTCGCGCCTGTACACTCTTAGTGTCGCCCACTCGCGCCTGTACACTCTTAGTGTCGCCCACTCGCGCCTGTACACTCTTAGTGTCGCCCACTCGCGCCTGCACACTCTTAGTGTCGCCCACTCGCGCCTGTACACTCTTAGTGTCGCCCACTCGCGCCTGTACACTCTTAGTGTCGCCCACTCGCGCCTGTACACTCTTAGTGTCGCCCACTCGCGCCTCTACACTCTTAGTGTCACTCACTCCTTAAATTACCTCGAGAAATTAAACATAAATTATCTGGAACAGATGAATTACCAGCCAGACTTTTACCCTTTAATTATCACATTGCTTATCCATTCAGAGTAATAATATCTAAGAGATTACTGGGCACTTTAGTGGGGCAGTGGGTAGGGTAAGGCAGGGGAGTGACTGGGCACTTTAGTGGGGCAGTGGGTGGGGTAAGGCAGGGGAGTGACTGGGCACTTTAGTGGGGCAGTGGGTAGGGTAAGGCAGGGGAGTGACTGGGCACTTTAGTGGGGCAGTGGGTGAGGTAAGGCAGGGGAGTGACTGGGCACTTTAGTGGGGCAGTGGGTGGGGTAAGGCAGGGGAGTGACTGGGCACTTTAGTGGGGCAGTGGGTGGGGTAAGGCAGGGGAGTGACTGGGCACTTTAGTGGGGCAGTGGGTGGGGTAAGGCAGGGGAGTGACTGGGCACTTTAGTGGGGCAGTGGGTGGGGTAAGGCAGGGGAGTGACTGGGCACTTTAGTGGGGCAGTGGGTGGGGTAAGGCAGGGGAGTGACTGGGCACTTTAGTGGGGCAGTGGGTGGGGTAAGGCAGGGGAGTGACTGGGCACTTTAGTGGGGCAGTGGGTGGGGTAAGGCAGGGGAGTGACTGGGCACTTTAGTGGGGCAGTGGGTAGGGTAAGGCAGGGGAGTGACTGGGCACTTTAGTGGGGCAGTGGGTGAGGTAAGGCAGGGGAGTGACTGGGCACTTTAGTGGGGCAGTGGGTGAGGCAAGGCAGGGGAGTGACTGGGCACTTTAGTGGGGCAGTGGGTAGGGTAAGGCAGGGGAGTGACTGGGCACTTTAGTGGGGCAGTGGGTGGGGTAAGGCAGGGGAGTGACTGGGCACTTTAGTGGGGCAGTGGGTGGGGTAAGGCAGGGGAGTGACTGGGCACTTTAGTGGGGCAGTGGGTGGGGTAAGGCAGGGGAGTGACTGGGCACTTTAGTGGGGCAGTGGGTGGGGTAAGGCAGGGGAGTGACTGGGCACAGGGGAGTTTAGTGGGGCAGTGGGTAGGGTAAGGCAGGGGAGTGACTGGGCACTTTAGTGGGGCAGTGGGTGGGGTAAGGCAGGGGAGTGACTGTGCACTTTAGTGGGGCAGTGGGTGGGGTAAGGCAGGGGAGTGACTGGGCACTTTAGTGGGGCAGTGGGTGGGGTAAGGCAGGGGAGTGACTGGGCACTTTAGTGGGGCAGTGGGTGGGGTAAGGCAGGGGAGTGACTGGGCACTTTAGTGGGGCAGTGGGTGGGGGAGTGACTGGGCACTTTAGTGGGGCAGTAAGGCTGGGTAGTGACTGGGCACTTTAGTGGGGCAGTGGGTGGGGTAAGGCAGGGGAGTGACTGGGCACTTTAGTGGGGCAGTGGGTGGGGTAAGGCAGGGGAGTGACTGGGCACTTTAGTGGGGCAGTGGGTGGGGTAAGGCAGGGGAGTGACTGGGCACTTTAGTGGGGCAGTGGGTGGGGTAAGGCAGGGGAGTGACTGGGCACTTTAGTGGGGCAGTGGGTGGGGTAAGGCAGGGGAGTGACTGGGCACTTTAGTGGGGCAGTGGGTGGGGTAAGGCAGGGGAGTGACTGGGCACTTTAGTGGGGCAGTGGGTGGGGTAAGGCAGGGGAGTGACTGGGAACTTTAGTGGGGCAGTGGGTGGGGTAAGGCAGGGGAGTGACTGGGCACTTTAGTGGGGCAGTGGGTGGGGTAAGGCAGGGGAGTGACTGGGCACTTTAGTGGGGCAGTGGGTGGGGTAAGGCAGGGGAGTGACTGACTGGCACTTTAGTGGGGCAGTGGGTGGGGTAAGGCAGGTGTGTGACTGGGCACTTTAGTGGGGCAGTGGGTGGGGTAAGGCAGGGGAGTGACTGGGCACTTTAGTGGGGCAGTGGGTGGGGTAAGGCAGGGGAGTGACTGGGCACTTTAGTGGGGCAGTGGGTTTAGTGGGTAAGGCAGGGGAGTGACTGGGCACTTTAGTGGGGCAGTGGGTGGGGTAAGGCAGGGGAGTGACTGGGCACTTTAGTGGGGCAGTGGGTGGGGTAAGGCAGGGGAGTGACTGGGCACTTTAGTGGGGCAGTGGGTGGGGTAAGGCAGGGGAGTGACTGGGCACTTTAGTGGGGCAGTGGGTGGGGTAAGGCAGGGGAGTGACTGGGCACTTTAGTGGGGCAGTGGGTGGGGTAAGGCAGGGGAGTGACTGGGCACTTTAGTGGGGCAGTGGGTGGGGTAAGGCAGGGGAGTGACTGGGCACTTTAGTGGGGCAGTGGGTGGGGTAAGGCAGGGGTGGGGTAGTGACTGGGCACTTTAGTGGGGCAGTGGGTGGGGTAAGGCAGGGGAGTGACTGGGCACTTTAGTGGGGCAGTGGGTGGGGTAAGGCAGGGGAGTGACTGGGCACTTTAGTGGGGCAGTGGGTGGGGTAAGGCAGGGGAGTGACTGGGCACTTTAGTGGGGCAGTGGGTGGGGTAAGGCAGGGGAGTGACTGGGCACTTTAGTGGGGCAGTGGGTGGGGTAAGGCAGGGGAGTGACTGGGCACTTTAGTGGGGCAGTGGGTGGGGTAAGGCAGGGGGCAGTGACTGGGCACTTTAGTGGGGCAGTGGGTGGGGTAAGGCAGGGGAGTGACTGGGCACTTTAGTGGGGCAGTGGGTGGGGTAAGGCAGGGGAGTGACTGGGCACTTTAGTGGGGCAGTGGGTGGGGTAAGGCAGGGGAGTGACTGGGCACTTTAGTGGGGCAGTGGGTGGGGTAAGGCAGGGGAGTGACTGGGCACTTTAGTGGGGCAGTGGGTGGGGTAAGGCAGGGGAGTGACTGGGCACTTTAGTGGGGCAGTGGGTGGGGTAAGGCAGGGGAGTGACTGGGCACTTTAGTGGGGCAGTGGGTGGGGTAAGGCAGGGGAGTGACTGGGCACTTTAGTGGGGCAGTGGGTGGGGTAAGGCAGGGGTGTGACTGGGCACTTTAGTGGGGCAGTGGGTGGGGTAAGGCAGGGGAGTGACTGGGCACTTTAGTGGGGCAGTGGGTGGGGTAAGGCAGGGGAGTGACTGGGCACTTTAGTGGGGCAGTGGGTGGGGTAAGGCAGGGGAGTGACTGGGCACTTTAGTGGGGCAGTGGGTGGGGTAAGGCAGGGGAGTGACTGGGCACTTTAGTGGGGCAGTGGGTGGGGTAAGGCAGGGGAGTGACTGGGCACTTTAGTGGGGCAGTGGGTGGGGTAAGGCAGGGGAGTGACTGGGCACTTTAGTGGGGCAGTGGGTGGGGTAAGGCAGGGGAGTGACTGGGCACTTTAGTGGGGCAGTGGGTGGGGTAGGCAGGGGAGTGACTGGGCACTTTAGTGGGGCAGTGGGTGGGGTAAGGCAGGGGAGTGACTGGGCACTTTAGTGGGGCAGTGGGTGGGGTAAGGCAGGGGAGTGACTGGGCACTTTAGTGGGGCAGTGGGTGGGGTAAGGCAGGGGAGTGACTGGGCACTTTAGTGGGGCAGTGGGTGGGGTAAGGCAGGGGAGTGACTGGGCACTTTAGTGGGGCAGTGGGTGGGGTAAGGCAGGGGTGAGTGACTGGGCACTTTAGTGGGGCAGTGGGTGGGGGCAGGGGAGTGAACTTTAGTGGGGCAGTGGGTGGGGTTAGGCAGGGGAGTGACTGTGCACTTTAGTGGGGCAGTGGGTGGGGTAAGGCAGGGGAGTGACTGGGCACTTTAGTGGGGCAGTGGGTTTAGGGGTAAGGCAGGGGAGTGACTGGGCACTTTAGTGGGGCAGTGGGTGGGGTAAGGCAGGGGAGTGACTGGGCACTTTAGTGGGGCAGTGGGTGGGGTAAGGCAGGGGAAGTGACTGGGCACTTTTGTGGGGCAGTGGGTGGGGTAAGGCAGGGGAGTGACTGGGCACTTTAGTGGGGCAGTGGGTGGGGTAAGGCAGGGGAGTGACTGGGCACTTTAGTGGGGCAGTGGGTGGGGTAAGGCAGGGGAGTGACTGGGCACTTTAGTGGGGCAGTGGGTGGGGTAAGGCAGGGGAGTGACTGGGCACTTTAGTGGGGCAGTGGGTGGGGTAAGGCAGGGGAGTGACTGGGCACTTTAGTGGGGCAGTGGGTGGGGTAAGGCAGGGGAGTGACTGGGCACTTTAGTGGGGCAGTGGGTGGGGTAAGGCAGGGGAGTGACTGGGCACTTTAGTGGGGCAGTGGGTGGGGTAAGGCAGGGGAGTGACTGGGCACTTTAGTGGGGCAGTGGGTGGGGTAAGGCAGGGGAGTGACTGGGCACTTTAGTGGGGCAGTGGGTGGGGTAAGGCAGGGGAGTGACTGGGCACTTTAGTGGGGCAGTGGGTGGGGTAAGGCAGGGGAGTGACTGGGCACTTTAGTGGGGCAGTGGGTGGGGTAAGGCAGGGGAGTGACTGGGCACTTTAGTGGGGCAGTGGGTGGGGTAAGGCAGGGGAGTGACTGGGCACTTTAGTGGGGCAGTGGGTGGGGTAAGGCAGGGGAGTGACTGGGCACTTTAGTGGGGCAGTGGGTGGGGTAAGGCAGGGGAGTGACTGGGCACTTTAGTGGGGCAGTGGGTGGGGTAAGGCAGGGGAGTGACTGGGCACTTTAGTGGGGCAGTGGGTGGGGTAAGGCAGGGCAGTGACTGGGCACTTTAGTGGGGCAGTGGGTGGGGTAAGGCAGGGGTGAGTGACTGGGCACTTTAGTGGGGCAGTGGGTGGGGTACGGCAGGGGAGTGACTGGGCACTTTAGTGGGGCAGGGGGTGGGGTAAGGCAGGGGAGTGACTGGGCACTTTAGTGGGGCAGTGGGTGGGGTAAGGCAGGGGAGTGACTGGGCACTTTAGTGGGGCAGTGGGTGGGGTAAGGCAGGGGAGTGACTGGGCACTTTAGTGGGGCAGTGGGTGGGGTAAGGCAGGGGAGTGACTGGGCACTTTAGTGGGGCAGTGGGTGGGGTAAGGCAGGGGAGTGACTGGGCACTTTAGTGGGGTGGGTGGGGTAAGGCAGTGGGGCACTGGGGTAAGGCAGGGGAGTGACTGGGCACTTTAGTGGGGCAGTGGGTGGGGTAAGGCAGGGGTGACTGGGCACTTTAGTGGGGGAGTGGGTGGGGTAAGGCAGGGGAGTGACTGGGCACTTTAGTGGGGCAGTGGGTGGGGTAAGGCAGGGGAGTGACTGGGCACTTTAGTGGGGCAGTGGGTGGGGTAAGGCAGGGGAGTGACTGGGCACTTTAGTGGGGCAGTGGGTGGGGTAAGGCAGGGGAGTGACTGGGCACTTTAGTGGGGCAGTGGGTGGGGTAAGGCAGGGGAGTGACTGGGCACTTTAGTGGGGCAGTGGGTGGGGTAAGGCAGGGGAGTGACTGGGCACTTTAGTGGGGCAGTGGGTGGGGTACGGCTGGGGAGTGACTGGGCACTTTCGTGGGGCAGGGGGTGGGTTATGGCAGGGGAGTGACTGGGCACTTTAGTGGGGCAGTGGGTGGGGTAAGGCAGGGGAGTGACTGGGCACTTTAGTGGGGCAGTGGGTGGGGTAAGGCAGGGGAGTGACTGGGCACTTTAGTGGGGCAGTGGGTGGGGTAAGGCAGGGGAGTGACTGGGCACTTTAGTGGGGCAGTGGGTGGGGTAAGGCAGGGGAGTGACTGGGCACTTTAGTGGGGCAGTGGGTGGGGTAAGGCAGGGGAGTGACTGGGCACTTTAGTGGGGCAGTGGGTGGGGTAAGGCAGGGGAGTGACTGGGCACTTTAGTGGGGCAGTGGGTGGGGTAAGGCAGGGGAGTGACTGGGCACTTTAGTGGGGCAGTGGGTGGGGTAAGGCAGGGGAGTGACTGGGCACTTTAGTGGGGCAGTGGGTGGGGTAAGGCAGGGGAGTGACTGGGCACTTTAGTGGGGCAGTGGGTGGGGTAAGGCAGGGGAGTGACTGGGCACTTTAGTGGGGCAGTGGGTGGGGTAAGGCAGGGGAGTGACTGGGCACTTTAGTGGGGCAGTGGGTGGGGTAAGGCAGGGGAGTGACTGGGCACTTTAGTGGGGCAGTGGGTGGGGTAAGGCAGGGGAGTGACTGGGCACTTTAGTGGGGCAGTGGGTGGGGTAAGGCAGGGGAGTGACTGGGCACTTTAGTGGGGCAGTGGGTGGGGTAAGGCAGGGGAGTGACTGGGCACTTTAGTGGGGCAGTGGGTGGGGTATGTCTGGGGAGTGACTGGGCACTTTAGTGGGGCAGTGGGTGGGGTAAGGCAGGGGAGTGACTGGGCACTTTAGTGGGGCAGTGGGTGGGGTAAGGCAGGGGAGTGACTGGGCACTTTAGTGGGGCAGTGGGTGGGGTAAGGCAGGGGAGTGACAGGGGAGTGACTGGGCACTTTAGTGGGGCAGTGGGTGGGGTAAGGCAGGGGAGTGACTGGGCACTTTAGTGGGGCAGTGGGTGGGGTAAGGCAGGGGAGTGACTGGGCACTTTAGTGGGGCAGTGGGTGGGGTAAGGCAGGGGAGTGACTGGGCACTTTAGTGGGGCAGTGGGTGGGGTAAGGCAGGGGAGTGACTGGGCACTTTAGTGGGGCTGTGGGTGGGGTAAGGCAGGGGAGTGACTGGGCACTTTAGTGGGGCAGTGGGTGGGGTAAGGCAGGGGAGTGACTGGGCACTTTAGTGGGGCAGTGGGTGGGGTAAGGCAGGGGTGACTGGGCACTTTAGTGGGGCAACTTTAGTGGGGCAGTGGGTGGGGTAAGGCAGGGGAGTGACTGGGCACTTTAGTGGGGCAGTGGGTGGGGTAAGGCAGGGGAGTGACTGGGCACTTTAGTGGGGCAGTGGGTGGGGTAAGGCAGGGGAGTGACTGGGCACTTTAGTGGGGCAGTGGGTGGGGTAAGGCAGGGGAGTGACTGGGCACTTTAGTGGGGCAGTGGGTGGGGTAAGGCAGGGGAGTGACTGGGCACTTTAGTGGGGCAGTGGGTGGGGTAAGGCAGGGGAGTGACTGGGCACTTTAGTGGGGCAGTGGGTGGGGTAAGGCAGGGGAGTGACTGGGCACTTTAGTGGGGCAGTGGGTGGGGTAAGGCAGGGGTGACTGGGCACTTTAGTGGGGCATTGGGTGGGGTAAGGCAGGGGAGTGACTGGGCACTTTAGTGGGGCAGTGGGTGGGGTAAGGCAGGGGAGTGACTGGGCACTTTAGTGGGGCAGTGGGTGGGGTAAGGCAGGGGAGTGACTGGGCACTTTAGTGGGGCAGTGGGTGGGGTAAGGCAGGGGAGTGACTGGGCACTTTAGTGGGGCAGTGGGTGGGGTAAGGCAGGGGAGTGACTGGGCACTTTAGTGGGGCAGTGGGTGGGGTAAGGCAGGGGAGTGAAGTGGGGCAGTGGGTGGGGTAAGGCAGGGGAATGACTGGGCACTTTAGTGGGGCAGTGGGTGGGGTAAGGCAGGGGAGTGACTGGGCACTTTAGTGGGGCAGTGGGTGGGGTAAGGCAGGGGAGTGACTGGGCACTTTAGTGGGGCAGTGGGTGGGGTAAGGCAGGGGAGTGACTGGGCACTTTAGTGGGGCAGTGGGTGGGGTAAGGCAGGGGAGTGACTGGGCACTTTAGTGGGGCAGTGGGTGGGGTAAGGCAGGGGAGTGACTGGGCACTTTAGTGGGGCAGTGGGTGGGGTAAGGCAGGGGAGTGACTGGGCACTTTAGTGGGGCAGTGGGTGGGGTAAGGCAGGGGAGTGACTGGGCACTTTAGTGGGGCAGTGGGTGGGGTAAGGCAGGGGAGTGACTGGGCACTTTAGTGGGGCAGTGGGTGGAGTAAGGCAGGGGAGTGACTGGGCACTTTAGTGGGGTGGGTGGGGTAAGGCAGGGGAGTGACTGGGCACTTTAGTGGGGCAGTGGGTGGGGTAAGGCAGGGGAGTGACTGGGCACTTTAGTGGGGCAGTGGGTGGGGTAAGGCAGGGGAGTGACTGGGCACTTTAGTGGGGCAGTGGGTGGGGTAAGGCAGGGGAGTGACTGGGCACTTTAGTGGGGCAGTGGGTGGGGTAAGGCAGGGGAGTGACTGGGCACTTTAGGGGGGCAGTGGGTGGGGTAAGGCAGGGGAGTGACTGGGCACTTTAGTGGGGCAGTGGGTGGGGTAAGGCAGGGGAGTGACTGGGCACTTTAGTGGGGCAGTGGGTGGGGTAAGGCAGGGGAGTGACTGGGCACTTTAGTGGGGCAGTGGGTGGGGTAAGGCAGGGGAGTGACTGGGCACTTTAGTGGGGCAGTGGGTGGGGTAAGGCAGGGGAGTGACTGGGCACTTTAGTGGGGCAGTGGGTGGGGTAAGGCAGGGGAGTGACTGGGCACTTTAGTGGGGCAGTGGGTGGGGTAAGGCAGGGGAGTGACTGGGCACTTTAGTGGGGCAGTGGGTGGGGTAAGGCAGGGGAGTGACTGGGCACTTTAGTGGGGCAGTGGGTGGGGTAAGGCAGGGGAGTGACTGGGCACTTTAGTGGGGCAGTGGGTGGGGTAAGGCAGGGGAGTGACTGGGCACTTTAGTGGGGCAGTGGGTGGGGTAAGGCAGGGGAGTGACTGGGCACTTTAGTGGGGCAGTGGGTGGGGTAAGGCAGGGGAGTGACTGGGCACTTTAGTGGGGCAGTGGGTGGGGTAAGGCAGGGGAGTGACTGGGCACTTTAGTGGGGCAGTGGGTGGGGTAAGGCAGGGGACTGGGCACTTTCGTGGGGCAGTGGGTGGGGTAAGGCAGGGGAGTGACTGGGCACTTTAGTGGGGCAGTGGGTGGGGTAAGGCAGGGGAGTGACTGGGCACTTTAGTGGGGCAGTGGGTGGGGGCAGGCCGGGGAGTGACTGGGCACTTTAGTGGGGCAGTGGGTGGGGTAAGGCAGGGGAGTGACTGGGCACTTTAGTGGGGCAGTGGGTGGGGTAAGGCAGGGGAGTGACTGGGCACTTTAGTGGGGCAGTGGGTGGGGTAAGGCAGGGGAGTGACTGGGCACTTTAGTGGGGCAGTGGGTGGGGTAAGGCAGGGGAGTGACTGGGCACTTTAGTGGGGCAGTGGGTGGGGTAAGGCAGGGGAGTGACTGGGCACTTTAGTGGGGCAGTGGGTGGGGGGGTAAGGCAGGGGAGTGACTGGGCACTTTAGTGGGGCAGTGGGTGGGGTAAGGCAGGGGAGTGACTGGGCACTTTAGTGGGGCAGTGGGTGGGGTAAGGCAGGGGAGTGACTGGGCACTTTAGTGGGGCAGTGGGTGGGGTAAGGCAGGGGAGTGACTGGGCACTTTAGTGGGGCAGTGGGTGGGGTAAGGCAGGGGAGTGACTGGGCACTTTAGTGAGGCAGTGGGTGGGGTAAGGCAGGGGAGTGACTGGGCACTTTAGTGGGGCAGTGGGTGGGGTAAGGCAGGGGAGTGACTGGGCACTTTAGTGGGGCAGTGGGTGGGGTAAGGCAGGGCAGTGACTGGGCACTTTAGTGGGGCAGTGGGTGGGGTAAGGCAGGGGAGTGACTGGGCACTTTAGTGGGGCAGTGGGTGGGGTAAGGCAGGGGAGTGACTGGGCACTTTAGTGGGGCAGTGGGTGGGGTAAGGCAGGGGAGTGACTGGGCACTTTAGTGGGGCAGTGGGTGGGGTAAGGCAGGGCAGTGACTGGGCACTTTAGTGGGGCAGTGGGTGGGGTAAGGCAGGGGAGTGACTGGGCACTTTAGTGGGGCAGTGGGTGGGGTAAGGCAGGGGAGTGACTGGGCACTTTAGTGGGGCAGTGGGTGGGGTAAGGCAGGGGAGTGACTGGGCACTTTAGTGGGGCAGTGGGTGGGGTAAGGCAGGGGAGTGACTGGGCACTTTAGTGGGGCAGTGGGTGGGGTAAGGCAGGGGTGACTGGGCAGTGACTGGGCACTTTAGTGGGGCAGTGGGTGGGGTAAGGCAGGGGAGTGACTGGGCACTTTAGTGGGGCAGTGGGTGGGGTAAGGCAGGGGAGTGACTGGGCACTTTAGTGGGGCAGTGGGTGGGGTAAGGCAGGGCAGTGACTGGGCACTTTAGTGGGGCAGTGGGTGGGGTAAGGCAGGGGAGTGACTGGGCACTTTAGTGGGGCAGTGGGTGGGGTAAGGCAGGGGAGTGACTGGGCACTTTAGTGGGGCAGTGGGTGGGGTAAGGCAGGGGAGTGACTGGGCACTTTAGTGGGGCAGTGGGTGGGGTAAGGCAGGGGAGTGACTGGGCACTTTAGTGGGGCAGTGGGTGGGGTAAGGCAGGGGAGTGACTGGGCACTTTAGTGGGGCAGTGGGTGGGGTAAGGCAGGGGAGTGACTGGGCACTTTAGTGGGGCAGTGGGTGGGGTAAGGCAGGGGAGTGACTGGGCACTTTAGTGGGGCAGTGGGTGGGGTAAGGCAGGGGAGTGACTGGGCACTTTAGTGGGGCAGTGGGTGGGGTAAGGCAGGGGAGTGACTGGGCACTTTAGTGGGGCAGTGGGTGGGGTAAGGCAGGGGAGTGACTGGGCACTTTAGTGGGGCAGTGGGTGGGGTAAGGCAGGGGAGTGACTGGGCACTTTAGTGGGGCAGTGGGTGGGGTAAGGCAGGGGAGTGACTGGGCACTTTAGTGGGGCAGTGGGTGGGGTAAGGCAGGGGAGTGACTGGGCACTTTAGTGGGGCAGTGGGTGGGGTAAGGCAGGGGAGTGACTGGGCACTTTAGTGGGGCAGTGGGTGGGGTAAGGCAGGGGAGTGACTGGGCACTTTAGTGGGGCAGTGGGTGGGGTAAGGCAGGGGAGTGACTGGGCACTTTAGTGGGGCAGTGGGTGGGGTAAGGCAGGGGAGTGACTGGGCACTTTAGTGGGGCAGTGGGTGGGGTAAGGCAGGGGAGTGACTGGGCACTTTAGTGGGGCAGTGGGTGGGGTAAGGCAGGGGAGTGACTGGGCACTTTAGTGGGGCAGTGGGTGGGGTAAGGCAGGGGAGTGACTGGGCACTTTAGTGGGGCAGTGGGTGGGGTAAGGCAGGGGAGTGACTGGGCACTTTAGTGGGGCAGTGGGTGGGGTAAGGCAGGGGAGTGACTGGGCACTTTAGTGGGGCAGTGGGTGGGGTAAGGCAGGGCAGTGACTGGGCACTTTAGTGGGGCAGTGGGTGGGGTAAGGCAGGGCAGTGACTGGGCACTTTAGTGGGGCAGTGGGTGGGGTAAGGCAGGGGAGTGACTGGGCACTTTAGTGGGGCAGTGGGTGGGGTAAGGCAGGGCTGGGCAGTGACTGGGCACTTTAGTGGGGCAGTGGGTGGGGTAAGGCAGGGCAGTGACTGGGCACTTTAGTGGGGCAGTGGGTGGGGTAAGGCAGGGGAGTGACTGGGCACTTTAGTGGGGCAGTGGGTGGGGTAAGGCAGGGGAGTGACTGGGCACTTTAGTGGGGCAGTGGGTGGGGTAAGGCAGGGGAGTGACTGGGCACTTTAGTGGGGCAGTGGGTGGGGTAAGGCAGGGGAGTGACTGGGCACTTTAGTGGGGCAGTGGGTGGGGTAAGGCAGGGCAGTGACTGGGCACTTTAGTGGGGCAGTGGGTGGGGTAAGGCAGGGGAGTGACTGGGCACTTTAGTGGGGCAGTGGGTGGGGTAAGGCAGGGGAGTGACTGGGCACTTTAGTGGGGCAGTGGGTGGGGTAAGGGGGGAGTAACTTTAGTGGGGCAGGGGGGGGGAGTAGTGACTGGGCACTTTAGTGGGGCAGTGGGTGGGGTAAGGCAGGGCAGTGACTGGGCACTTTAGTGGGGCAGTGGGTGGGGTAAGGCAGGGGAGTGACTGGGCACTTTAGTGGGGCAGTGGGTGGGGTAAGGCAGGGGAGTGACTGGGCACTTTAGTGGGGCAGTGGGTGGGGTAAGGCAGGGGAGTGACTGGGCACTTTAGTGGGGCAGTGGGTAGGGTAAGGCAGGGGAGTGACTGGGCACTTTAGTGGGGCAGTGGGTGGGGTAAGGCAGGGGAGTGACTGGGCACTTTAGTGGGGCAGTGGGTGGGGTAAGGCAGGGGAGTGACTGGGCACTTTAGTGGGGCAGTGGGTGGGGTAAGGCAGGGCAGTGACTGGGCACTTTAGTGGGGCAGTGGGTGGGGTAAGGCAGGGGAGTGACTGGGCACTTTAGTGGGGCAGTGGGTGGGGTAAGGCAGGGCAGTGACTGGGCACTTTAGTGGGGCAGTGGGTGGGGTAAGGCAGGGCAGTGACTGGGCACTTTAGTGGGGCAGTGGGTGGGGTAAGGCAGGGGAGTGACTGGGCACTTTAGTGGGGCAGTGGGTGGGGTAAGGCAGGGCAGTGACTGTGCACTTTAGTGGGGCAGTGGGTGGGGTAAGGCAGGGGAGTGACTGGGCACTTTAGTGGGGCAGTGGGTGGGGTAAGGCAGGGGAGTGACTGGGCACTTTAGTGGGGCAGTGGGTGGGGTAAGGCAGGGCAGTGACTGGGCACTTTAGTGGGGCAGTGGGTGGGGTAAGGCAGGGGAGTGACTGGGCACTTTAGTGGGGCAGTGGGTGGGGTAAGGCAGGGCAGTGACTGGGCACTTTAGTGGGGCAGTGGGTGGGGTAAGGCAGGGCAGTGACTGGGCACTTTAGTGGGGCAGTGGGTGGGGTAAGGCAGGGCAGTGACCCTCTGATGTTATACATTAGTGTGATGTTGTTATTCACTGACATTTATGTTCATGATAGATGGAGAACCTTTTTATATTACACCTTACTATGTTATTATTATTGTAAAGCCATAACAGTGTTGGTGGTGTGAGGGAGCTTACAGTGATGTGCTGAGACAATACCAGGCTTTATGAGACAATACCAGGCTTTATGAGACAATACCAGGCTTTATGAGACAATACCAGGCTTTATGAGACAATACCAGGCTTTAAGTGGTGGCGAGTACACAAGTTTATTCACGTACACATAAATACAGTTACGTAAAGTGTCATACATAGCGGCATATGTGGAGATTATCCAGGATAACCCAGGAAAGTTAGACACAGTGACTTCCACTGGTGTCCGTGAGTGAAACACAGTCCACTGGTGTCCGTGAGTGAAACACAGTTCACTGGTGTCCGTGAGTGAAACACAGTTCACTGGGGTCCGTGAGTGAAACACAGTTCACTGGGGTCCGTGAGTGAAACACAGTTCACTGGTGTCCGTGAGTGAAACACAGTTCACTGGGGTCCGTGAGTGAAACACAGTTCACTGGGGTCCGTGAGTGAAACACAGTTCACTGGTGTCCGTGAGTGAAACACAGTCCACTGGGGTCCGTGAGTGAAACACAGTTCACTGGGGTCCGTGAGTGAAACACAGTTCACTGGTGTCCGTGAGTGAAACACAGTCCACTGGTGTCCGTGAGTGAAACACAGTTCACTGGTGTCCGTGAGTGAAACACAGTTCACTGGTGTCCGTGAGTGAAACACAGTTCACTGGGGTCCGTGAGTGAAACACAGTCCACTGGTGTCCGTGAGTGAAACACAGTTCACTGGTGTCCGTGAGTGAAACACAGTTCACTGGTGTCCGTGAGTGAAACACAGTTCACTGGGGTCCGTGAGTGAAACACAGTTCACTGGGGTCCGTGAGTGAAACACAGTTCACTGGGGTCCGTGAGTGAAACACAGTTCACTGGGGTCCGTGAGTGAAACACAGTCCACTGGTGTCCGTGAGTGAAACACAGTTCACTGGTGTCCGTGAGTGAAACACAGTTCACTGGTGTCCGTGAGTGAAACACAGTTCACTGGGGTCCGTGAGTGAAACACAGTTCACTGGGGTCCGTGAGTGAAACACAGTTCACTGGGGTCCGTGAGTGAAACACAGTTCACTGGGGTCCGTGAGTGAAACACAGTCCACTGGGGTCCGTGAGTGAAACACAGTTCACTGGTGTCCGTGAGTGAAACACAGTTCACTGGGGTCCGTGAGTGAAACACAGTTCACTGGGGTCCGTGAGTGAAACACAGTTCACTGGTGTCCGTGAGTGAAACACAGTCCACTGGGGTCCGTGAGTGAAACACAGTTCACTGGGGTCCGTGAGTGAAACACAGTTCACTGGTGTCCGTGAGTGAAACACAGTCCACTGGTGTCCGTGAGTGAAACACAGTTCACTGGTGTCCGTGAGTGAAACACAGTTCACTGGTGTCCGTGAGTGAAACACAGTTCACTGGGGTCCGTGAGTGAAACACAGTCCACTGGTGTCCGTGAGTGAAACACAGTTCACTGGTGTCCGTGAGTGAAACACAGTTCACTGGTGTCCGTGAGTGAAACACAGTTCACTGGGGTCCGTGAGTGAAACACAGTTCACTGGGGTCCGTGAGTGAAACACAGTTCACTGGGGTCCGTGAGTGAAACACAGTTCACTGGGGTCCGTGAGTGAAACACAGTCCACTGGTGTCCGTGAGTGAAACACAGTTCACTGGTGTCCGTGAGTGAAACACAGTTCACTGGTGTCCGTGAGTGAAACACAGTTCACTGGGGTCCGTGAGTGAAACACAGTTCACTGGGGTCCGTGAGTGAAACACAGTTCACTGGGGTCCGTGAGTGAAACACAGTTCACTGGGGTCCGTGAGTGAAACACAGTTCACTGGGGTCCGTGAGTGAAACACAGTTCACTGGGGTCCGTGAGTGAAACACAGTTCACTGGTGTCCGTGAGTGAAACACAGTTCACTGGGGTCCGTGAGTGAAACACAGTTCACTGGGGTCCGTGAGTGAAACACAGTTCACTGGGGTCCGTGAGTGAAACACAGTTCACTGGGGTCCGTGAGTGAAACACAGTTCACTGGTGTCCGTGAGTGAAACACAGTTCACTGGTGTCCGTGAGTGAAACACAGTTCACTGGTGTCCGTGAGTGAAACACAGTTCACTGGGGTCCGTGAGTGAAACACAGTTCACTGGTGTCCGTGAGTGAAACACAGTTCACTGGTGTCCGTGAGTGAAACACAGTTCACTGGTGTCCGTGAGTGAAACACAGTTCACTGGGGTCCGTGAGTGAAACACAGTTCACTGGTGTCCGTGAGTGAAACACAGTTCACTGGGGTCCGTGAGTGAAACACAGTTCACTGGTGTCCGTGAGTGAAACACAGTTCACTGGTGTCCGTGAGTGAAACACAGTTCACTGGGGTCCGTGAGTGAAACACAGTTCACTGGTGTCCGTGAGTGAAACACAGTTCACTGGGGTCCGTGAGTGAAACACAGTTCACTGGTGTCCGTGAGTGAAACACAGTCGAAACTTATGTTCCTTTTATGTTGCCTTTTCTGTTTACATTGTCTCTTGATCTTACATTGCCTCTTGATCTTACATTGTCTCTTGATCTTACATTGCCTCTTGATCTTACATTGTCTCTTGATCTTACATTGCCTCTTGATCTTACATTGCCTCTTGATCTTACATTGTCTCTTGATCTTACATTGCCTCTTGATCTTACATTGTCTCTTGATCTTACATTGCCTCTTGATCTTACATTGTCTCTTGATCTTACATTGTCTCTTGATCTTACATTGCCTCTTGATCTTACATTGTCTCTTGATCTTACATTGTCTCTTGATCTTACATTGTCTCTTGATCTTACATTGTCTCATGATCTTACATTGTCTCTTGCTCTTACATTGCCTCTTGCTCTTACATTGTCGCTTGCTCTTACATTGTCGCTTGCTCTTACATTGTCGCTTGCTCTTACATTGCCTCTTGCTCTTACATTGCCTCTTGCTCTTACATTGCCTCTTGCTCTTACATTGCCTCTTGCTCTTACATTGCCTCTTGCTCTTACATTGCCTCTTGCTCTTACATTGCCTCTTGCTCTTACATTGCCTCTTGCTCTTACATTGCCTCTTGCTCTTACATTGCCTCTTGCTCTTACATTGTCTCTTGCTCTTACATTGCCTCTTGCTCTTACATTGCCTCTAGTTCTTACTGGCAGACTGAAAAAGAGAGAAAGAAAGATATTAAACTTGAGGCAGGGAGAGGTGGTTCTGGTGCTGGTGTAACACAATACCTGGTAATGGGGCGTGTGGGAAGCTGTGTGTGAAGGGTGGAGTGCGTAGAGTGCTACAGGAGGGAGGAGTGCGTGTCACAATGTTCACAAGTGTATCTTACGAGTCTGTTTGAGCGAGTGGATTATCTTAACGAGGAAAGTGTGTTGGGAAGTGCGTGAGGGAGGGCGGCGGGAAGTGAGAGTGGGGTGAGAGGCCCTCCCAGGAACGAACCAATGAGAACTAATCTGAAGGCATTGTCGCGGTTGTTCCTCTCTCTCTCTCTCTCTCTCTCTCTCTCTCTCTCTCTCTCTCTCTCTCTCTCTCTCTCTCTCTCTCTCTCTCTCTCTCTCTCTCTCTCTCTAGGACAGTGGTTCTTAATCTGTTCCTTAGGTTGTTCCCTGTATTACAGTTGGTCTTCATCTCCTTCATATAATAGTCTAAGTGTAAAAATTAAACAAAAATATCTTTATTTAAATAGGATAACCGAGAAACTGGGATTCATTTTTAATTTTATTATTTTTAATTATTCAAAAAAGTCTGCGAAAGGATCAAGTCGCAGATGCACGAAATATAGTGAGAACACATTTAGTGAGATTTTTGACTCTGGTTCTGGGTTGGCACGCTCCCACTCTGGTTCTGGGTTGGCACGCTCCCACTCTGGTTCTGGGTTGGCACGCTCCCACTCTGGTTCTGGGTTGGCACGCTCCCACTCTGGTTCTGGGTTGGCACGCTCCCACTCTGGTTCTGGGTTGCCACGCTCCCACTCTGGTTCTGGGTTGGCACGCTCCCACTCTGGTTCTGGGTTGGCACGCTCCCACTCTGGTTCTGGGTTGGCACGCTCCCACTCTGGTTCTGGGTTGGCACGCTCCCACTCTGGTTCTGGGTTGCCACGCTCCCACTCCGGTTCTGGGTTGCCACGCTCCCACTCTGGTTCTAGGTTGCCACGCTCCCACTCTGGTTCTAGGTTGCCACGCTCCCACTCTGGTTCTAGGTTGCCACGCTCCCACTCTGGTTCTAGGTTGCCACGCTCCCACTCTGGTTCTAGGTTGGTATGCTCCCACTCTGGTTCTGGGTTGGCACGCTCCCACTCTGGTTCTGGGTTGGTACGCTCCCACTCTGGTTCTGGGTTGCCACGCTCCCACTCTGGTTCTGGGTTGCCACGCTCCCACTCTGGTTCTGGGTTGCCACGCTCCCACTCTGGTTCTGGGTTGCCACGCTCCCACTCTGGTTCTGGGTTGCCACGCTCCCACTCTGGTTCTGGGTTGCCACGCTCCCACTCTGGTTCTGGGTTGCCACGCTCCCACTCTGGTTCTGGGTTGCCACGCTCCCACTCTGGTTCTGGGTTGCCACGCTCCCACTCTGGTTCTGGGTTGCCACGCTCCCACTCTGGTTCTGGGTTGCCACGCTCCCACTCTGGTTCTGGGTTGCCACGCTCCCACTCTGGTTCTGGGTTGCCACGCTCCCACTCTGGTTCTGGGTTGCCACGCTCCCACTCTGGTTCTGGGTTGCCACGCTCCCACTCTGGTTCTGGGTTGCCACGCTCCCACTCTGGTTCTGGGTTGCCACGCTCCCACTCTGGTTCTGGGTTGCCACGCTCCCACTCTGGTTCTGGGTTGCCACGCTCCCACTCTGGTTCTGGGTTGCCACGCTCCCACTCTGGTTCTGGGTTGCCACGCTCCCACTCTGGTTCTGGGTTGCCACGCTCCCACTCTGGTTCTGGGTTGCCACGCTCCCACTCTGGTTCTGGGTTGCCACGCTCCCACTCTGGTTCTGGGTTGCCACGCTCCCACTCTGGTTCTGGCTTGGCACGCTCCCACTCTGGTTCTGGCTTGGCACGCTCCCACTCTGGTTCTGGCTTGGCACACTCCCACTCTGGTTCTGGCTTGGCACGCTCCCACTCTGGGTCTGGGTTGGCACGCTACCACTCTGGGTCTGGGTTGGCAAGCTACCACTCTGGTTCTGGGTTGGCACGCTCCCACTCTGGTTCTGGGTTGGCACGCTCCCACTCTGGTTCTGGGTTGGCATGCTCCCACTCTGGTTCTGGGTTGGCACGCTCCCACTCTGGTTCTGGGTTGCCACACTCCCACTCTGGTTCTGGGTTGCCACGCTCCCACTCTGGTTCTGGGTTGCCACGCTCCCACTCTGGTTCTGGGTTGCCATGCTCCCACTCTGGTTCTGGGTTGCCAGGCTCCCACTCTGGTTCTGGGTTGCCACACTCCCACTCTGGTTCTGGGTTGGTATGCTCTCACTCTGGTTCTGGGTTGCTATGCTCCCACTCTGGTTCTGGGTTGGTACGCTCCCACTCTGGTTCTGGGTTGGCACGCTCCCTGGTAATTCCTCAGACTCCCCTAGTTGGGCGAGTCGCCCTGGTTAAGAACCGCTCTTCTAGGACGGGTAATTGATAGTGCAAATTGTAAGTCACTAGTTGAGGATGTAAAAATTTCACTGGTTACACATCAACACTGGGAAATTCCTCAAACATAATGGTAGTCTCAAAAATTTGTTTAAGGCACGACAAGACTGTCTGTTGCTCTTTTAATGTAAATATAAATATGTATGATGGACCTTTGATGAGAACATAAAGAACACTGCAGCAGGCCTACTGGGCCTTGCTAGGTCACACCCACCTACAGTCAGTCACTCATGTACTTGTCTGACTTAGTTTTAAAGGTACACAAGGTGTTTGCTTCAGTGACGCTACTCGGGACTTTCTTCCACTCATCCACAACTATTCCTAAACCACTGCTTTCTAATATCCTTTCTAAATCGAAAATTTTCCAACTTGAACTCATTGCTGCGAGTCTTGTCTTCGTTAAATATTTTTAGCACATTATTAATATCCCCTTTGTTTATTCCTGTCTTCCATTTATACACCACAATCATATACTCCCTAAATAACAAAAAAAAGGCACAATACCGTGACTGGAACAATACACAAATAACCCGCACATAAAAGAGAGAAGCTTACGACGACGTTTCGGTCCGACTTGGACCATTGACAAAGTCAATGGTCCAGGTCGGACCGAAACGTCGTCGTAAGCTTCTCTCATTTATGTGCGGGTTATTTGTGTATATACTCCCTAATTCTACGCTGTTCTAGAGAGTGCAGATTCAGTTCCCTCGGTCTGTCCTCGTAGCAAAAATTGTTGATACATGTGATTAACGTTGTTATACTTCTCTGTATGTTTTATAGCGCATTTATATTCATTCTGTATTACGGTGTCCAGAACTGTGAAGCATAATCTAACCAACGATATATATGTCGTGCCGAATAGGTAAAATTGGTCAGTTAGCAAGAACTCATTGAAAATTAAGTCCTTTGTAGAATTTTCTCTTATGCGTTTAAAGATATATCTTTTTTCATTTATGTTAATGTAAGATTATTATTATTATAATCAAAAAGAAGCGCTAAGCCACAAGGGCTATACAGCATGTTAATGTAAGAATTAATAATTTTATACCAAAAGAACCTTAGAAAAGTTACCTAACCTTGTTATAACAAGCGCAGTTTAGTTTAGCCTAATACAACATAATATATTTTAGGTAAATTTACAATAATTTAATAATAAACAAACAATGAAATATTTTTTTTTCGTTAGGTTCAGAATGATTTTTGCGAAATTATTGCACGCACACATTTTCACTTACCTTATTCAGCAAGAAGAGCGTTGCTATTTAAGCCAAAATCGCAAGTTTACCTATTGTGCGTGTAATAATTTCGCAAATATATATATATATATATATATATATATATATATATATATATATATATATATATATATATATATATATATATATATATATATATACAGGGTTCAGCAGGAGGTTTCACCGGTTTAAGGCCTCAACACTTAAAACAAATACTCAATCCAGCACTTGGTGAGGTTTCAGAGAGGCTGCTGTCTGAACTCACCAAATTTTCCAACCTGTGCCTGGCTGGCAGTGTCCCAGAGGCCATCAGACCCTTTTTCTTTGGTGCCTCATTGTGTGCCCTCCGGAAAAAGGATGGCGGAATCAGGCCCATTGCAGTGGGTAACACCCTTCGGCGCCTAGTCGCCAAGGCTGCAGTAAGAAGGGTGAGTCAAGAGGCTGCTGCAATGCTGAAACCAACTCAGCTCGGTTTCGGCGTTCAACAGGGCTGTGAAGCAGCTGCCCATGCAGCACGAGTATATATCAAAAACATGTCCTATGAAAAAGCCTTGGTCAAATTGGACTTTGCCAATGCTTTCATCTCAGTCAGAAGGGATGCTGCTCTCCAAGCAGTTTATAGAAACTTCCCTTCCCTTTACCCCTTCATAGAATCGTGTTATAGTGTGACTTCCAAACTATTGTTTGGGGACCATGAAATTGACTCGTGTGAGGGCCTGCAACAGGGGGACCCTCTCGCCCCCTTTCTATTTTGTTTGGTCATCAAGGAAGTCACGGAGGCACTCTCCAGCGAGCTCAATATCTGGTTCCTGGACGACGGTACCCTGGCTGGCACAACAGAATCTCTCCTAGAGGACATCAGTAAAATTAAAGACATGGGAGAAAGCCTGGGCCTTTCTTTAAACCCCACCAAATGTGAAATAGTTTCTACCAATCAACAGATGATCCAGAATATTAGTGCCGTATTACCAGGAGCACGAGCCATTGATCCAGCCAATAGCACTCTCCTCGGTGCTCCTCTTTGGTCCAATGCCATCGATCTGATCCTAGGAAAAAAAGTCTCAGACCTCCAGACGATGGAAAGCAGGATGAAAGACATTGACACACACGATGCCTTCTACCTACTCACCAGGTGCCTGTCAATCCCAAAACTTACCTATTTTCTGAGATGCTCCCCAGCCTTCAGCAGTCCAAAACTCAAGGAATATGACTCTCCTGAAGGCCATGCTAGAGAGTGTATTGAATCTTTCCCTTGACGATGGACAGTGGTTGCAAGCCTCACTTCCGGTCAGGCTTGGAGGGCTAGGAGTACGCAGATCCTCCCAGATTGCTCTACCAGCTTTCCTATCCTCTTCCATTGCATCAAACGAGTTGATAAGACAAATTCTTCCTGACACCCTCAGTGACTCAGCAGGAATAGAAGACCCTAGCTATGCCAGTGCCATCACCGAATGGGAGACTCTTGCTGCTCCAGCACCAAACCCTAGTGCAGCACTGGCTCACAAACAGTCAAGCTGGGATGGCCCAATTGCTGAAAAGGTGCTTGCCAACATGCTCAGGGCTGCAACATCAGATAGGGAGATTGCCCGTCTCCAGGCTGTGAGTGCACCTCACTCTGGGGACTTCCTCAAAACAGTTCCCATATCGGCAATGGGAACGCGACTCGATCCTAAGACCCTCCGTATTGCAGTGGCTCTGTGCCTTGCTGCCCCAATTCACACAGAATATATGTGTATTTGCGGCGAAGTGCAAGCAGACCAATATGGTCTACATGGTCTTAACTGTTCCAAAACCAAGGGCTGGCATGCAAGACACAATGAGGTCAACATCATTAAGAGAACCCTTGCTACAGCTGGATGCCCTGCCGAGAGGGAGCCACGATCACTTGCAGCAAACAATACCCACAACCCAGCAAACCGCCCCGATGGGATCACCATCTATCCTTGGAAGAATGGCATGCTCTTAGCATGGGACTATACCTGTGTGTCCACACTGGCTGACACCTATATCCATCACAGTGTGGGGCGACAGGGAGGAGCTGCTGACCACAGGGAGGAGTACAAGATCAGCAAGTACAGGGACATTAGCCAACAGTATCAATTTGTCCCAGTGGGATCAGAGACCTTGGGATCATGGGGAAAAAATGCCACACGCTTCCTTAAAGAATTGGGTTCCAGACTAATCGACACCACCAGGGACCCAAGGGCAGCCACTTTCATGTTCCAGCGCCTCAGCGTCGCCATCCAGAGGGGAAATGCTTGCTGCATACTTGGCTCACGTCCAGCCTCGGAGGAGCTGGAGGAAATTCGTGATCTTTGATACATTGTGCCATTGTATTCATGTTTATGTTTTTTTCTGTAAATGTATATTGTTTATTAATAAATGTTCACATAGAATAAAAAATATATAGGGGGGTGGTAGGAGAAGAACATATTCAAACAGCTCCGGGGAGAACCTTGAGTTTTCCCTGAGGTACGTTTATTGTCTTCTCTGGGTCCCCATTCCAACTATAGAGGTGGTACTTTAGTATATATATATATATATATATATATATATATATATATATATATATATATATATATATATAGAGAGAGAGAGAGAGAGAGAGAGAGAGAGAGAGAGAGAGAGAGTTAAAGAATAACCTGAGGACTCCTGTTATTTATACTTCTAGATATGAAGCCAAGAATTCTGTTCGCTTTATAACACTCAGACACTGTTGTCTTGGCTTTAGATTACTGGTAACCTGAACTCCTAAATCTTTTTTGCATTTTGATCTACATTATTACGTTTACAAAGTTTATAAATGTCATAGTTATTCTCTTTTTCCCAGGCTTAGAACTTTACATTTGTGTACATTAAAGTTCAAGTTGCAGTTTTCCAGCCACTGCATCAACCTGTCCAGTTCTTGGTTGTAGCGCTCTGGTGTCCTCACCAGAATTAATTCGACGAAATATTTTAGTGTCATCAGCAAACTTATTTATATCGATATTTATTTCCCTCATCTATATCGTTTATGTATATTGCGAACAACAAAGTGCCCAACACTGACCCCTACGGGTCAGTGTTGGGCACTGTTGTTGTGACACTTCCCTACTCGGATTTCTCCCAATTTATGCAAATTCTCTCTTGCCTATCTGTCAGTCACGCCTCTGTCCAGGATTTTTTTTTACTTCCTATTCCGTGTGCCTTTACTTCCCTCAACAATATCCGGTGTAGAATTTTATTAAAAGCCTTATTGAAGTCCATATACACAATATCATATTCATTACCATGATCTACTTCAGATACCTTAATGAAAAAGTTAGTAAATTTATAAGACAGGAATGTGTCCCTTTGTGAAACCGTGCTTAGATTTATTGATCAGTTTGTCTTACAATATGACCTCAAATAGGCTGGACAATTATTGATACCATTAATTTTCTCATAATGGAGGTTAGGCTAATTGGTCTGTAATTCTGCTTAGTAGATAGATATCACATTTGCCATTTTCCAGTTGTTCTGCACTAAACCAGTTTGTAGTGGTAGGCTCAAAAGACTAGCTAATGGTTTAAAGTTCCTCCTGACATTCCTTTATAACCCTTGAGAATAGTTCATCAGGGCCGAGAATTTGTTTAGTTTTAGTCTTATTGTCTGAGAACCTTGTCACTAGTGACTTTGTGCATAACTTAATATCGTCCTGATCTGTATAATTTTTAATTTCTGGAATTTCGTAATTATCTTCCTACGTAAAAACTGAGAGGAGATAAGTGTTGAAGATTGTACACATTTCTTTGTCACTAACAGTAAGTTGACCTGAGACACTTGTAAGTGCACTGATCTAGTCCTCGTAAATCCCTCTTTTTTTCGCCTACGAGATGTTTTAATCTATTTTTTATACATTTAGGGTCATTTTTATTTGATTTAATTTCCCTATTTGGAGCATATAAAAAATGTCATATTGGCAACCATCACCACCTACCTGACCCACAGGATAATGACCTGTCAGGTCACACCAGTTCACCCTAACCAGGTAATCCCATACCCCTATGCGAAAATCAAAGACATTGACTTCGTTTCATTTATTAAGGTAATTCCATGATATATTGAAAGTGACTTGTAATTGCTTCCCCCAAGTTTGTCATTAACCTCAAGAACGAAGTCAAACAGGTTATTTCTTCTAGTTGGTTCTGTCACAGGCTATTTTAAAAAAACCTGGACCATATAAAAAAAGTTGGTAGACTCAAGATTTCCTGTCATATTGCTCCAGTCACTTTGGCTTAAGTTAAAATCTCCCATTAACACAACATTTTCGTACCTAGATGCCTTGGTAATTTCGTCCCATACAAGTTTTACCGCATCCCCCTATCAAGGTTTGGGGACATGTAAATTACACTTTCATAGTTTGTCTAATGCAACAGTTTAAATTATCTCTCACATACATCGCCACTCCACCACCCTTCCTGTTCACCCTGTTGGTGTGGAATAATTTATAGCCCTGAATGTGGCATTCAGAAGGCATTCTCTATCTTTCAGGATGAACCAGGTCTCTGTTATAGCAATAGTATCTATGCTTCATGCACATGCAGTTAATCTTAGCTCGTCTGTCATATTTCTTATGCTCCTGCTTTTAGTATAGTAAACCTTAACAGAGCTAGTCACTAACTGCCATATACTGTATCTCTGTTTGTTGGCCAGTTCCATTGCATTCATTAGTATCCTGGGAGTTTTTGCCACTTTCATCCCACTTGCTGCAGCCTGTTTGTTTCCCGCACACACCCGTACCTCTGTCTTCTGTCAGTTTGAAGTTCTAGACAACTCAGCAACAGCCCCTCTCACTCTCGACAAAGTTGGCTAACGATACCACCTCTACCCCAGAAAGATGTACTTAATCCTCTCTATACATATCATGTTTGCCATAGAAATTGTTCAGGTTGTTAATAAATGGGATTGCAAGTTCTTTGCAATGCCTGTGTAGCCAACAATTTACACCATTTCCCATTCCTATTCTAGATAAATGAATAAACTGAAAAAGGACGGGGATCTTGAACCGTTGTCCTGGGAGTGACAGGTCCAACGCTTTACCGCTGAGCTTTGCAGCCATATGGATTTGATGAAGGTAAAAATATATTTACTACCAAAGCTTCTGGAGTGTAGGGAGGAGTAAGTTTGGCTTCAGTTGGTTCCTCTGACACAAACAAGTACAGAAGTATTGTTTTCAAATCTTCCTTATAAGAAGTTTTGTAACTCAGCGGTAATGTGTTAGATCTGTCAATCCCAGGAGCAAGGTGTGTGTGTGTGTGTGTGTGTGTGTGTGTGTGTGTGTGTGTGTGTGTGTGTGTGTGTGTGTGTGTGTGTGTGTGTGTGTGTGTGTGTGTGTGTGTGTGTGTGTGTGCGCGCGCAAAACAATCACTGTGAGTAGTCACGAAGCGCTTGGAATTTCTCTATTCTTTCACAGTGGTTGTTTTGCATATTTTGAAATCACCTGTTTATTGTGATCTTGTTGTATATATATATAATATATATATATATATATATATATATATATATATATATATATATATATATATATATATATATATATATATATATATATATATATATATATAATGTCGTGCCGAATTGGTAACTCATTTAAAATTAAGTCCTTTCTCGTATACGTTTAAAGATACATATTTTTTTCATTTATGTTAATGTAAAAAATAATAATTTTTATACCAAAAGAACCTTAGAAAACTTACGTAACCTTATTATAACAAGTGCAATTTAATTTAGCCTAATCCAACTAAATATATTTTATATAAGTTTACAATATTTTAATAATAAACAAACGCAATGAAATACATTTTTTTTCGTTAGGTTAAGAATGATTTTTACGAAATTATTGCATACACAAATTTTCACTTGTCTTATTCGGCAAGAGTGTTGCTATTTAAGCCAAAATCGGAAGTTTTACCTATTCAGCACGACATATATATGGATCTGAATCATAATGAGTGTCTCATGACAACTACAAAAATGTCAAACATCACTAATTGTAATTAAGTCTGTGGAAACAGTTTCACAGAGAAGAATTATATCTGAGATCGTCAACAAGATTATATTCTACCAGAAAATTAGTCTACATCACAATAAGAGTAGAAGACAACACAGCTTGTGGCGACGTTGACAAGAGTTGCCTGGTAACTTGCTGCTAACACATTATATACACAAGCTGACGGCTCATCAGGCTGTCCAGTTGTTGAACATCAAAATGGTATACAATACCGACAGGTTGTTAGGTAAGACACATATGCAATAGTTAGACAACTTTATTCCGAAACGTTTCGCCTACACAGTAGGCTTCTTCAGTCGAATACAGAAAGTAGGCAGGAACAGTAGAGATGTGAAGACGATGTAATCAGTCCATCACCCTTGTAGTCGTAGAATTTGAGGTTGTTAGTCCCTCGGCCTGGAGAAGTTCAGTTCCATAGTCAGGAACTATCTGAAGATCAAGCGACAGTGCGGAGACTTAAATACTGTCGGAAGGAGAGGTGCAGAGTAGTAGTAGTAGTAGTAGTAGTAGTGAGAATGTAGCCACTGAGAGGTCATGTCCCTCTCAGATCCAACACTTCTCACTTGAAAAGCTTGTCCAAGGTGTTTTCTGTACAGAAAACACCTTGTTGTTGACACCAGTTGTTGACAATTCATACAATATTCAAACTAACAAATGAGCGAACAAGCAGTGTAGTTGCAGACACAGCCATGAGGACCTTGAATCTGCCAGCACAAAGTGTAGTACATCCTTCCAACCGTGTAGCTAAATATAATATATATATATACTATTAGAGCATGATATTTTCGTTTGATCTAATAACAAAAATAATTATTGCAATATTAAATAAACGCAAAATATAATGTACATCAGTATATTTAAATATGTGCCTGTTTTATATAAAGACAACTCTTTCTTTCTCTCGTTTCCTCCAGTGGTCGATAACACATCTTCCAGACAACAGTGACGATAACCTTAAAAGTCTGGCGTCTTCCTCCTGTATAAGAGAGACAGAGTTTACGAGGGTAACTGTAGTGTAGTTGATGATAGTAAGTCTCTCGAGGATCAGAGAGTTGGATCATTCAGGTTGACTGGTCATCACCACGTGATGCCATCACTGAGGCTCTCAACAGACATCACACCTGGTGCTGGTCATCACCACGTGGTGCCATCACTGAGGCTCTCAACAGACATCACACCTGGTGCTGGTCATCACCACGTGGTGCCATCACTGAGGCTCTCAACAGACATCACACCTGGTGCTGGTCATCACCACGTGGTGCCATCACTGAGGCTCTCAACAGACATCACACCTGGTGCTGGTCATCACCACGTGGTGCCATCACTGAGGCTCTCAACAGACATCACACCTGGAGCTGGTCATCACCACGTGGTGCCATCACTGAGGCTCTCAACAGACATCACACCTGGTGCTGGTCATCACCACGTGGTGCCATCACTGAGGCTCTCAACAGACATCACACCTGGTGCTGGTCATCACCACGTGGTGCCATCACTGAGGCTCTCAACAGACATCACACCTGGTGCTGGTCATCACCACGTGGTGCCATCACTGAGGCTCTCAACAGACATCACACCTGGTGCTGGTCATCACCACGTGGTGCCATCACTGAGGCTCTCAACAGACATCACACCTGGTGCTGGTCATCATCACGTGGTGCCATCACTGAGGCTCTCAACAGACATCACACCTGGTGCTGGTCATCACCACGTGGTGCCATCACAGGCTCTCAACAGACATCACACCTGGTGCTGGTCATCATCACGTGGTGCCATCACTGAGGCTCTCAACAGACATCACACCTGGTGCTGGTCATCACCACGTGGTGCCATCACTGAGGCTCTCAACAGACATCACACCTGGTGCTGGTCATCATCACGTGGTGCCATCACTGAGGCTCTCAACAGACATCACACCTGGTGCTGGTCATCACCACGTGGTGCCATCACAGGCTCTCAACAGACATCACACCTGGTGCTGGTCATCATCACGTGGTGCCATCACTGAGGCTCTCAACAGACATCACACCTGGTGCTGGTCATCACCACGTGGTGCCATCACAGGCTCTCAACAGACATCACACCTGGTGCTGGTCATCATCACGTGGTGCCATCACTGAGGCTCTCAACAGACATCACACCTGGTGCTGGTCATCACCACGTGGTGCCATCACTGAGGCTCTCAACAGACATCACACCTGGTGCTGGTCATCATCACGTGGTGCCATCACTGAGGCTCTCAACAGACATCACACCTGGTGCTGGTCATCATCACGTGGTGCCATCACTGAGGCTCTCAACAGACATCACACCTGGTGCTGGTCATCACCACGTGGTGCCATCACAGGCTCTCAACAGACATCACACCTGGTGCTGGTCATCATCACGTGGTGCCATCACTGAGGCTCTCAACAGACATCACACCTGGTGCTGGTCATCACCACGTGGTGCCATCACTGAGGCTCTCAACAGACATCACACCTGGTGCTGGTCATCACCACGTGGTGCCATCACTGAGGCTCTCAACAGACATCACACCTGGTGCTGGTCATCACCACGTGGTGCCATCACTGAGGCTCTCAACAGACATCACACCTGGTGCTGGTCATCACCACGTGGTGCCATCACTGAGGCTCTCAACAGACATCACACCTGGTGCTGGTCATCATCACGTGGTGCCATCACTGAGGCTCTCAACAGACATCACACCTGGTGCTGGTCATCACCACGTGGTGACATCACTGAGGCTCTCAACAGACATCACACCTGGTGTTATCTTCTCATTAAAGTCGACACCTGCTCATCTCTTTGCTCCCATTTTCCCTTCATGAAGGTCGTACGTTAACCCTGGGGAAGGGCTCTTTATCTATGGAGTTGGGGCTACTCTCGCCTTCCTCAAATTAATCCTAATTACCTCCCATTCCCCAGGCGCTTATGATCCCTACGTGTTTAGCGCTTTCCCATGAATATATTAATATTATTTATTAGGGTGGGGTGGAGCATCGGTAGTGGAGGGAGTGGGAGGGGGAGAGGAATCTGTTACAATGATGTCATAGTGACGCCGGGGTTAACACAACAGGTGCGGATATTTCTCCGTTTTTTCTTATTTCAAGCGACTGTTAATTAAGTTTTTTTTATTTGATTTAGTTCCCACACACTTCTTCATCACTGTGTTTTTATATTTACTCAGCTGTTATCGTCTTACCAACCTAATCTCCTGGAAAGCTTCATAATTTCTTAATCTGGCTGGGTAAACAAGGGCAGATGTGTACTCGACTAGTTCTAGTTGATGGCAAGTCAGTCGTATAACTAGTAGGTCAGTACCATGCCGGACTTATAATAAGAGTCATCTTGTGTACACTACGAGGGTTAGCATGGACGGTACTGTGACCACAGTGCAGGTTTTTACAGATGAATCTCACAGCATGGCTGTGGCAAGCTTACCTTCCTAGTGTGTATAGAAGTAGTTGGATTAATCTTATTTGACTAGTATGGTACAGTGTATAGAGCACTGGCCTGCCACTTTTACGACTGGCTTAACATGAGTTCGAATCCCATCCGTTTCACGACTTGTTTACAATGATGATGTTACGGTTTCGCTAGTCAGATACCTGTATGTACTCAGTTATGTTTGCGTGGAGTCTAATCTCAGCTACTGGTCCTGCCTTTCCATTTCTCATGAATGGTCGCTCTCTATTCGTGGCATCATGAGCTCATTAACACTCTTTAACACTGTGTTTGCACTCTGGTTCCACCACTACTTTATACAGATCGTTCCACTTCCTGACCAGCCTAAGACTAACGAAGCACTTCCTGACATCCCCAGACCTTATGTGTATCTTTGACTTCAGCTGTGCTCTCTTGTCACGATCCTCTCTTTTCAATAGTCTGTGTCTGCCCTATCTTAGGAATCTCGTAAGGCATATTTTCATTAGCCTCTCCATAAAGCATTCCTGTAAACTCTGAGACCAGTCTTGTAACGACATTCAGAATTTTCTCCAGTTTCTGGGCATGTGTGTGCGTGTGTGTGTGTGTCTGTGTCTGTGTGTGAGTGTGAGTGTGAGTGTGAGTGTGAGTGTGTGTGTGTGTGTGTGTGTGTGTGTGTGTGTGTGTGTGTGTGTGTGTGTATGTGTGTGTGTGTGTGTGTGTGTGTGTACTCACCAAGTTGTGGTTGCAGTGGTTGAGGCACAGCTCCTGGCCCCACCTCTTCACTGGTTGCTACTAGGTCACTCTCCCTGCTCCATGAACTTGATCATACTTCTTCATAAAGCTATGCATGGATCCTGCCCCCACTACATCACTTCCTGAAAACTCTGTGACTGAAGAAATACTTGCTAACATCCCTGTGAGTCATCTGTGTCTTCATCTTCCAATTGTGACCCCTTGTTGCTGTGACCCATCTCTGGAACATCCTGTCTCTGTGCACCTTGCAAGTTCCTCTCAGTATTTTATATGTCTTTATCATGCCCCCCTTATCTCTCCTGTCCTCCAGTGCCGTGAGGTAAATTTCCCTTAACTTCTTCTCGTAGGACATGTCCCTTAACTCCGGGACTAGTCTTGTTGCAAACCTTTGCACTTTCTTTAATTTCCTTACATGCTTGGCTTGGTGTGGGTTCCAAACTGGTGCTGCATACTCCAATATAGGCCTAACGTACACGGTGTACAGGGTTCTGAACGATTTCTTATTGAAATGTCGGAATGCTATTCTAGGCGCCCATATGCTGCAGCAGTTATTTGGTTGATGTGCGCCTCAGGAGATGTGCCCGGTGTTATACTCACCCCAAGATCCTTTTCCTTGAGTAAAGTTTGTAGTCTCTGGCGCCCTAGATTACTCCGTCTGCGGTCTTCTTTGCCCTTCCCCCATCTTTATGACTTTACACTTGGTGGGGTTGAACTCCAGGAGCCAGTTTCCGGATCAGGCCTGCAGCCTGTCCAGATCCCTTTGTAGTTCTGCCTGATCCTCGTCCGATTGAATTTTTCTCATCAACTTCACATCATCTGCAAGCAGGGACACTTCTGAGTCTATTCCTTCCGTCATGTCGTTCACATACACCAGTAACATTACTGGTCCTAGGACTGACCGCTGTGGAACCCCGCTCGTCACAGGCGCCCACTCTGACACCTCGTCACGTACCATGACTCGCTGATGTCTTCCCTGTTATACCTGCCTGGTCTTCCTGCTTGTGCAGTAATCTTTTGTGTGGAACTCTGTCAAAAGCCTTCTTACAGTCCAAGAAAACGCAATCTCCCCATCCCTCTCTCTCTTGTCTTACTGCTCTCACCCTGCCATAGAACTCCAGTAGGGTTGTGACAAAGGAAATCCCATCCCTGAAACCGTGCTGGTTGTCGTTAAGCTCATTCCTTTGTAGGAGCTGTGTGTATGTGTGTGCGTGTGTATTTCAATTTCCACCGATTTTTATTATTTTCATTAGTTTAAGCTAATTAGCAAGCTCCAGAAACAGTAAAATTCTGACTGTTGATCATTTGGGAAACCTTGCTCAGTGCTCCTTACCAGCGTCACACCTCGTCTCTTGTCCTTACACTTCGTCTTCTGTCCTTTATCTTCATAATCTACCTCAACGCTTTTCCATGCACTTGTGCCAGCTCCTTAAGTCTGTAGATCAGCCCATAATGAGCAACTGTATTAAATGCTATTTTTCGCTCTAGACATGTGCAGTTTTCCATGCTTGTCTTTCTTGCTTCAACTCTGTGAATCTGTTATAGGCACGATTGTCCAACTGAAGAGTTGAGAGTCACAGAATATGAGCTAATCTTCACGATTGTACTGTCCTGAGTACGATTTCTAGGATCCACTATGCCGAAGTTTCTGTGTTTAATGCGTACAATTCTAACTAGCTTCATAAGAGAGGGCTTCCCTTCTTGAGGCCATGCTAGTTATCTGTGAGGAGAGCTCTCATCTGTAGATACTGCAACACAGTCCCTCATGACATGTACGTGTGTGTGTGTGACAACCTCCCGATGGCTACCTCATGTAAGAATTAACAGCAGCAGGCAGCACGCCTGCCTTCAACAGGTTTGTTGTGGTGGAGAGAGGCGCAGCTGGTCGGCAGAAGGGTGAGTGCACCTTTAGGGTGGGTGACCGCACGTTCTGCCTCCAGGAAACACACCAACAAAATGCCACGCACAACACCCTCATGTTTACTGATTCCACTTTGGACATCCTCACACTGCTTGAGGAATGTCCAGAGTACACAGCTTATCTACTGTTGTGGGTTCCCTGAAGACCCTCCTCTCATGTGAGTATGAGAGAGAAGCCTGTTGTTAAACAGTTTCCATGCCGACAGAATTGCTGGTTTCATGAACAACTAAAACGACAGATAAATATAAAAAAAAAATACATTCATTACACACAGATTTTTTATTTCCTGTGTCTTTCTTAATTTACAATGCTTATTGTTGCAATATTTCTTTCCTAATTTAGACCTCAGCGCTCTGCGACAGAGAGTAACTAAATAAAAATATATACACTTAATGGCCACTTTATTAAGTACACTTGTACACCTACTCTTTAATTCAAATATATAGTCAGCCAATCACGTGGTAGCATATCAATGTCTTAAAGCATGCAGACGTGGTCAGGAGGTTCAGTTATTGTTCACACTGAACATCAGACTGGGGAAGACATGCGATGTAGGTGACTTTGGCCGTGGAATGATTGTTGGTGCCAGACGGAGAGGTTTATCTCAGACACTGCTAATCTGGGAGTTCCACGCACTACACTCTCTAAGCGTTTACAGAGTATAGTGTGAAAAATACAAAACAAAACAAAACATCCATTGAATGGCAGTTCTGTGGGCGTAAACGCCTTGCTCATAAGAGAGGTCAGAGCAGACTGGCCAGACTGTTTCAAACTGACTGGAAGGTGACAGTAATTCAAATAGCCACACGTTACAACAGTGGTATGCAGATTTCTGCTGCGACATGCAGATGGTAGGGTCAGAACTTGGTGTAAATCTTTGGAATGCGGAGATTCACAACATGGATGTGCAGCCGACAGATCTGCAACAGGTGATACATAGACCAGGATCCCTAAGGAATGTTTCCAGCATCTTGTTGAAACCATACCTCCAAGAATTCAGGCTCTTTTGGAGGCAAGTGGAGGGCCCTACTCACTACTTGAAGGGTGTACCTAATAAAGTGACCACTGAATGCACATACATATATATACAGGCATGTAGATTATGTGTGTTATCCACCCTTGAGAGGTAAATGTTTTCATATAACTAAAAGTCAGGTAAGAAGTCAAGGAATAATAATGTCAGATGACCTGGGTTTAGATAACACGACAGTAAATGTATGAAAGGTGAGGAGAATGACTTAGGAGTCCTTGAACCAGAGGAGGTGTACCAGTCAGGATACTATTCAAATCATTCATTCTGTCATGTTTACAATATTGCTTTCGTTGCTACGATAGTTGAAAAACTGTGTATTTTATTCTTTTCATAGAATGAAAATATATATTTAAATTACCGTGAGCTCCAAAACATTCGAAATATACTTTCTTCA